>NW_019091354.1:0-2433 GCF_002217175.1 Folsomia candida | reverse complement strand
CCTTCTCTCTTAAAAGGGAAGGCTTAAATCTTGTATGTCCTGCCAAATGCCACCCGTTACAGCTAGAGACTCCGTAAAGGGCGCGTTTTACGCCCTAGGCCATGGCTACAAAGTGAAACGGAGCACTTTTGCGATAACTTTAAAGGAATCCGAGAAAACTGCGAAATAAAGAAAACACGAAAATGGAAAACCTAAATCTTGTATGTCCTGCCAAATGCCACCCGTTACAGCTAGAGACTCCGAAAGGGCGCGTTTTACGCCCCTAGGCCATGGCTACAAAAGTGAAACGGAGCACTTTTGCGATAACTTTAAAGGAATCCGAGAAAACTGCGAAATAAGAAACACGAAAATGGAAAACCTAAATCTGTATGTCCTGCCAAATGCCACCCGTTACAGTTAGAGACTCCGGAAAGGGCGCGTTGTACGCCCCTCGGTGTGGACTTGAAAGTGTATAACAGCTCTGAACCGATAACTTGAAAGGAAGACCGAGAAAATTGCGAAATACCGAAACTGCCTGAAAAAGGGTGAAAATAAATCTTAAGATACCTGCCAAATGCCACACGTTACAGTTAGAGACTTCCGGTTTGCGTCATTTAGACGCCCCTAGGTGTGGGCTTGCAAGTGTAGAAGCACTGAAGCGATAACTTGAAATCCAGCTTTTTTCTTAAAATCCAAAACGTCCCCCTTCTCTCTTAAAAGGGAAGGCTTAAATCTTGTATGTCCTGCCAAATGCCACCCGTTACAGCTAGAGACTCCGTAAAGGGCGCGTTTTACGCCCCTAGGCATGGCTACAAAAGTGAAACGGAGCACTTTTGCGATAACTTTAAAGGAATCCGAGAAAACTGCGAAATAAAGAAAACACGAAAATGGAAAACCTAAATCTTGTATGTCCTGCCAAATGCCACCCGTTACAGCTAGAGACTCCGAAAGGGCGCGTTTTACGCCCCTAGGCCATGGCTACAAAAGTGAAACGGAGCACTTTTGCGATAACTTTAAAGGAATCCGAGAAAACTGCGAAATAAAGAAAACACGAAAATGGAAAACCTAAATCTTGTATGTCCTGCCAAATGCCACCCGTTACAGCTAGAGACTCCGGAAAGGGCGCGTTTTACGCCCCTAGGCCATGGCTACAAAAGTGAAACAGCACTTTTGCGATAACTTTAAAGGAATCCGAGAAAACTCCGAAATACCGAAACTACATGAAAAGGGAAAACCTAAATCTTGTATGTCCTGCCAAATGCCACCCGTTACAGTTAGAGACTCCGGAAAGGGCGCGTTGTACGCCCCTCGGTGTGGACTTGAAAGTGTATAACCAGCTCTGAACCGATAACTTGAAAGGAAGACCGAGAAAATTGCGAAATACCGAAACTGCCTGAAAAAGGGGTGAAAATAAATCTTAAGATACCTGCCAAATGCCACACGTTACAGTTAGAGACTTCCGGTTTGCGTCATTTAGACGCCCCTAGGTGTGGGCTTGCAAGTGTAGAAGCACTGAAGCGATAACTTGAAATCCAGCTTTTTTCTTAAAATCCAAAACGTCCCCCCTTCTCTCTTAAAAGGGAAGGCTTAAATCTTGTATGTCCTGCCAAATGCCACCCGTTACAGCTAGAGACTCCGTAAAGGGCGCGTTTTACGCCCCTAGGCCATGGCTACAAAAGTGAAACGGAGCACTTTTGCGATAACTTTAAAGGAATCCGAGAAAACTGCGAAATAAAGAAAACACGAAAATGGAAAACCTAAATCTTGTATGTCCTGCCAAATGCCACCCGTTACAGCTAGAGACTCCGGAAAGGGCGCGTTTTACGCCCCTAGGCCATGGCTACAAAGTAAACGAGCACTTTTGCGATAACTTTAAAGGAATCCGAGAAAACTCCGAAATACCGAAACTACATGAAAAGGAAAACCTAAATCTTGTATGTCCTGCCAAATGCCACCCGTTACAGTTAGAGACTCCGGAAAGGGCGCGTTGTACGCCCCTCGGTGTGGACTTGAAAGTGTATAACAGCTCTGAACCGATAACTTGAAAGGAAGACCGAGAAAATTGCGAAATACCGAAACTGCCTGAAAAAGGGGTGAAAATAAATCTTAAGATACCTGCCAAATGCCACACGTTACAGTTAGAGACTTCCGGTTTGCGTCATTTAGACGCCCCTAGGTGTGGGCTTGCAAGTGTAGAAGCACTGAAGCGATAACTTGAAATCCAGCTTTTTTCTTAAAATCCAAAACGTCCCCCCTTCTCTCTTAAAAGGGAAGCTTAAATCTTGTATGTCCTGCCAAATGCCACCCGTTACAGCTAGAGACTCCGTAAAGGGCGCGTTTTACGCCCCTAGGCCATGGCTACAAAAGTGAAACGGAGCACTTTTGCGATAACTTTAAAGGAATCCGAGAAAACTGCGAAATAAAGAAAACAACGAAAATGGAAAACCTAAATCT
>NW_019091353.1:0-2482 GCF_002217175.1 Folsomia candida | reverse complement strand
CTTGGAACACGTGTTCCGGGTCGTGTTCCTCGATGTTCCTCATGTGTTCCTCGGGTTTCATGTGTTCCTCAAGGAACAAGCTTGGAACACCTTGGAACACGTGTTCCGGGTCGTGTTCCTCGATGTTCCTCATGTGTTCCTCGGTGTTCCTCATGTGTTCCTCAAGGAACAAGCTTGGAACACCTTGGAACACGTGTTCCGGGTCGTGTTCCTCGATGTTCCTCATGTGTTCCTGTGTTCCTCTGTGTTCTCAAGGAACAAGCTTGGAACACCTTGGAACACGTGTTCCGGGTCGTGTTCCTCGATGTTCCTCATGTGTTCCCTGGGTTCCTCATGTGTTCCTCAAGGAACAAGCTTGGAACACCTTGGAACACGTGTTCCGGGTCGTGTTCCTCGATGTTCCTCATGTGTTCCTCGGTGTTCCTCATGTGTTCCTCAAGGAACAAGCTTGGAACACCTTGGAACACGTGTTCCGGGTCGTGTTCCTCGATGTTCCTCATGTGTTCCTTGTCCTCCAAGGAACAAGCTTGGAACACCTTGGAACACGTGTTCCGGGTCGTGTTCCTCGATGTTCCTCATGTGTTCCTGGGTTCCTCATGTGTTCCTCAAGGAACAAGCTTGGAACACCTTGGAACACGTGTTCCGGGTCGTGTTCCTCGATGTTCCTCATGTGTTCCTCGTGTTCCTCATGTGTTCCTCAAGGAACAAGCTTGGAACACCTTGGAACACGTGTTCCGGGTCGTGTTCCTCGATGTTCCTCATGTGTTCCTGCAAGGAACAAGCTTGGAACACCTTGGAACACGTGTTCCGGGTCGTGTTCCTCGATGTGTCCTCTATGTGTTCCTCAAGGAACAAGCTTGGAACACCTTGGAACACGTGTTCCGGGTCGTGTTCCTCGATGTTCCTCATGTGTTCCTCGGTGTTCCTCATGTGTTCCTCAAGGAACAAGCTTGGAACACCTTGGAACACGTGTTCTGGGTCGTGTTCCTCGATGTTCCTCATGTGTTCCTCAAGGAACAAGCTTGGAACACCTTGGAACACGTGTTCCGGGTCGTGTTCCTCGATGTTCCTCATGTGTTCCTCAAGGAACAAGCTTGGAACACCTTGGAACACGTGTTCCGGGTCGTGTTCCTCGATGTTCCTCATGTGTTCCTCGGTGTTCCTCATGTGTTCCTCAAGGAACAAGCTTGGAACACCTTGGAACACGTGTTCCGGGTCGTGTTCCTCGATGTTCCTCATGTGTTCCTCGGTGTTCCTCATGTGTTCCTCAAGGAACAAGCTTGGAACACCTTGGAACACGTGTTCCGGGTCGTGTTCCTCGATGTTCCTCATGTGTTCCTCGGTGTTCCTCATGTGTTCCTCAAGGAACAAGCTTGGAACACCTTGGAACACGTGTTCCGGGTCGTGTTCCTCGATGTTCCTCATGTGTTCCTCGGTGTTCCTCATGTGTTCCTCAAGGAACAAGCTTGGAACACCTTGGAACACGTGTTCCGGGTCGTGTTCCTCGATGTTCCTCATGTTCGGTGTCCTCATGTGTTCCTCGTGTCACTAGCTAAGGAACAAGCTGGAACACCTTGGAACACGTGTTCCGGGTCGTGTTCCTCGATGTTTCCTCATGTGTTCCTCAAGGAACAAGCTTGGAACACCTTGGAACACGTGTTCCGGGTCGTGTTCCTCGATGTTCCTCATGTGTTCCTGGTGTTCCTCATGTGTTCTCAAGGAACAAGCTTGGAACACCTTGGAACACGTGTTCCGGGTCGTGTTCCTCGATGTTCCTCATGTGTTCCTGGTGTTCCTCATGTGTTCCTCAAGGAACAAGCTTGGAACACCTTGGAACACGTGTTCCGGGTCGTGTTCCTCGATGTTCTCATGTGTTCCTCGGTGTTCCTCATGTGTTCCTCAAGGAACAAGCTTGGAACACCTTGGAACACGTGTTCCGGGTCGTGTTCCTCGATGTTCCTCATGTGTTCCTCGGTGTTCCTCATGTGTTCCCCAAGGAACAAGCTTGGAACACCTTGGAACACGTGTTCCGGGTCGTGTTCCTCGATGTTCCTCATGTGTTCCTCGGTGTTCCTCATGTGTTCCTCAAGGAACAAGCTTGGAACACCTTGGAACACGTGTTCCGGGTCGTGTTCCTCGAGTTCCTCATGTGTTCCTCGGTGTTCCTCATGTGTTCCTCAAGGAACAAGCTTGGAACACCTTGGAACACGTGTTCGGGTCGTGTTCCTCGATGTTCCTCATGTGTTCCTCGGTGTTCCTCATGTGTTCCTCAAGGAACAAGCTTGGAACACCTTGGAACACGTGTTCCGGTCGTGTTCCTCGTGTTCCTCATGTGTTCCTCGTGTTCCTCATGTGTTCCTCAAGGAACAAGCTTGGAACACCTTGGAACAGCGTTTCCGGGTCGTCTCGATGTCCTCATGTGTTCCTCGTGTTCCTCATTGTTCCTCAAGGAACAAGCTTGGACACCTTGGAACACGTGTTC
>NW_019091352.1:0-3005 GCF_002217175.1 Folsomia candida | reverse complement strand
GTCGGAGAAAGCACAGGGTTCCGTCGTTGAAATTGACTCATTACTATCATAAATATTTTTACCGAATAGAAATTTTCAAAATCGACACGATTTGTATAGTTTTACAGCCAATAAGAATTTTGTGATTTGATTAAATTAGTTTACTCATGCGTCAGATGAAGTTGTTTGCTAGAAAAATTATTTATGGATTAGATTACATATTTTTACCAGTTCAGTTATGATCGATCTGTTATGTTCTGATGATATGATTAAATGATTTTTACAATTCAATGTACACAATTGTATTTCATGTTCTGTTTGAGTTATATTATTTTTGTATCGAAGTCGCCAAATTTTGCTGTTGAAAGAACGTCCAAAATTCGACAGATTTCGAGAGAATACTTTCTGTGGACAAAATCCTGCATATTTTAATTTTCTAAAATGTACATGGGAACAAATGGGTGTAGTTGTGAAGAATTACGCACGTACGTTACTTCTGTGCACCTTGTCTCTGTAATCCATAAATTTTGTAAACTAATTTTGCAAACTTCTACGAAATGAAAAAAACTCTCTTGACCTGGGTAAGATAACAAAAATACGTGAGATAATTTTCCTTAGAAACTTTTGTGAAATTTTGTAAAAGTTTACAGAATTTGCGGATTTTATAATGTTACCAAGGTCTCTATAGGAATCCATCTATAGGAATAATAAGTCCCTCGTGATCACTTTAAAGTTAGGCAGATCTTCCCAAACGTGGGGCTTTCTCCGCGTAGAGGCAGTGATTAAAGTGAAAGTTGAGCACAAATGATGTCGACTAGATTCTCGCAGCAATTATCAAAGTGCTTCTACCAGTGGTTTGGATTGGAATATGTTAAATGCACTGCATCCCACATATGTTTCGCACTCTTAAAAATATAGTGCCAGATTTGTTTAGTTTTATTATCAGGCGGTAATATCAATCGGTAAATGTTTATCATTTCAGTAAAACTTTATTATTAACAAGATATCTAAATGTCCGCACTGTTTTTGTAGAAAATGTAGTTCATGCATTTAACTTTATTGAAATTAAGATTATTTAGTAGCCAAATTTTGTATTTTAAATTCGGTCTCGCCTTGCTTCTTATCAATTGAATTTCCTTATATCTTTTCTGAGCTCTAATTATTACCTTTTTATGATTTTACAATACATATTTTTCCCATCAGTCCCTGTTTACTCTAATTAAAAAATAACAATTTTCACACTTTGTAAGTTTTAAAGTTTTTCAATAAAATATGTCTTTGCTAAAATTCTTTTAAATGAAATGAATGCGAAAATTCCAAAGTTTGGTCTTAAAATTGAAACTTTCAGCATATTATCTATTTACTATTTTAATTGTGAATATTCCTTGATAAATTATTTCGTCGCCAAAACTTATCAAAATTTAAATCCGATTTGGCAACCAATCTGTTCCCATTTCTTGCCGTATTTTATTACCAATTTGTTAATACTGATTTTCCGAACTAGGACTTTGACAAGAGAAAATTATCTCTCCACATCTTTATGAGTGCACTTCCTGCAGGCGTGGAATTGCACGGATCGGATTAGATTATTGTGGAAAGATTTATGAGATTGGAGCCAATAGTCGACGGAGCAATGTTCTCTCATTCATGATCTAATTTCCATTTTACTTGTACCATGCAATACTTACCTACATAAGATATATAATGTCTTGCAATAAAATAAATTGATCCTCGAAAGTGCATCGTTTTTAATCATTACGAGTTAAAAATTAAGACCTGGAGAAAATTTGAAACAAATTATGTACAGGGAATTTTACCACATTTGGCAAGCTATTTTTTACAATAAGGGTAACCAACCTGAAAAATATGAGATAGAAATGCAACAAAATTGAAAAATACAATAATAAGTAAAAAATTTGTGCTCGTTTTTATATTTATAACATTTTAAATTCAAAACTGTCAAACTAAAACGCCAAAAAAATATAACAACGCGTATTCTTGCCGGTTTAAAAGCTGAAATGAGGGAATCGCATGACGTAATGGTAATCTAATAAATTTAGGATTTCTAGGTGATATTATATGAAGAAATGGCTTTCTAAAAATTAGAATATAAAATTGAAAAGCAATTATTACATCAAGATTACAAATCATTGCGTTATTATTTATTGTGTGTCTTGATAAACATCCGGTCACGAGTTCGTCAGATCAGTAAATTTTTGTGACGCCATTTCAGTTTATCTGTTCAAAATTCACATTAATCATTCTGTTCTATTCTCTTGCAAACTTTCTCCATGTGTTAACTTTTAAACTGTAATGATGGATGCATGGTGCACAACCATCAATTTTTTCATCTCATAACAAGATGTTTCTGTAAATACCACATAAACGATATTAATGAATAAACACAATGATGTTTAAAGTTTCTTTAGTGTAAACTTTATAATTTTATTTTCTAGGCTGCAATTTCATATAAAAATCCCAAACGTATCCCTAGATTTAAAATCTAGGGATAAACAAACAGATAAACAGATAAACAAAAATTTACTGATTTGACGAACTCGTGACCGGATGTTTATCAAGACACACAATAATAATAACGCAATGATTTGTAATCTTGATGTAATAATTGCTTTTCAATTTTATATTCTAATTTTTAGAAAGCCATTTCTTCATATATAATCACCTAGAAATCCTAAATTTATTAGATTACCATTACGTCATGCGATTCCCTCATTTCAGCTTTTAAACCGGCAAGAATACCGCGTTGTTATATTTTTTTGGCGTTTTAGTTTGACAGTTTTGAATTTAAAATGTTATAAATATTAAAAACGAGCACAAATTTTTTACTTATTATTGTATTTTTCAATTTTGTTGCATTTCTATCTCATATTTTTCAGGTTGGTTACCCTTATTGTAAAAAATAGCTTGCCAAATGTGGTAAAATTCCCTGTACATAATTTGTTTCAAATTTTCTCCAGGTCTTAATTTTTAACTCGTAATGATTAAAAACGATGCACTTTCGAGGA
>NW_019091351.1:0-3288 GCF_002217175.1 Folsomia candida | reverse complement strand
ACGAGGACACTGAGGAACATCGAGGAACACGACCCGGAACACGTGTTCCAAGGTGTTCAAGCTTGTTCCTGAGGAACACATGAGGAACATCGAGGAACACGACCCGGAACACGTGTTCCAAGGTGTTCCAAGCTTGTTCCTTGAGGAACACATGAGGAACACGAGGAACACATGAGGAACATCGAGGAACACGACCCGGAACACGTGTTCCAAGGTGTTCCAAGCTTGTTCCTTGAGGAACACATGAGGAACATCGAGGAACACGACCCGGAACACGTGTTCCAAGGTGTTCCAAGCTTGTTCCTTAGGACAAGGACAGAGAACACATGAGGAACATCGAGGAACACGACCCGGAACACGTGTTCCAAGGTGTTCCAAGCTTGTTCCTTGAGGAACACATGAGGAAACCGAGGAACACATGAGGAACATCGAGGAACACGACCCGGAACACGCGTTCCAAGGTGTTCCAAGCTTGTTCCTTGAGGAACACATGAGGAACACCGAGGAACACATGAGGAACATCGAGGAACACGACCCGGAACACGTGTTCCAAGGTGTTCCAAGCTTGTTCCTTGAGGAACACATAGGAACACCGAGGAACACATGAGGAACATCGAGGAACACGACCCGGAACACGTGTTCCAAGGTGTTCCAAGCTTGTTCCTTGAGGAACACATAGGAACACGAGGAACACATGAGGAACATCGAGGAACACGACCCGGAACACGTGTTCCAAGGTGTTCCAAGCTTGTTCCTTGAGGAACACATGAGGAACACCGAGGAACACATGAGGAACATCGAGGAACACGACCCGGAACACGTGTTCCAAGGTGTTCCAAGCTTGTTCCTTGAGGAACACATGAGGAACACGAGGAACACGACCGGAACACGGTCCAAGTGTTCCAAGGTGTTCCAAGCTTGTTCCTTGAGGAACACATGAGGAACACCGAGGAACACATGAGGAACATCGAGGAACACGACCCGGAACACGTGTTCCAAGGTTTCCAAGCTTGTTCCTTGAGGAACACATGAGGAACATCGAGGAACACGACCCGGAACACGTGTTCCAAGGTGTTCCAAGCTTGTTCCTTGAGGAACACATGAGGAACACCGAGGAACACATGAGGAACATCGAGGAACACGACCCGGAACACGTGTTCCAAGGTGTTCCAAGCTTGTTCCTTGAGGAACACATGGAGGGAACATCGAGGAACACGACCCGGAACACGTGTTCCAAGGTGTTCCAAGCTTGTTCCTTGAGGAACACATGAGGAACACCGAGGAACACATGAGGAACATCGAGGAACACGACCCGGAACACGTGTTCCAAGGTGTTCCAAGCTTGTTCCTTGAGGAACACATGAGGAACACGAGGAACACATGAGGAACATCGAGGAACACGACCCGGAACACGTGTTCCAAGGTGTTCCAAGCTTGTTCCTTGAGGAACACATGAGGAACACGAGGAACACATGAGGAACATCGAGGAACACGACCCGGAACACGTGTTCCAAGGTGTTCCAAGCTTGTTCCTTGAGGAACACATGAGGAACACGAGGAACACATGAGGAACATCGAGGAACACGACCCGGAACACGTGTTCCAAGGTGTTCCAAGCTTGTTCCTTGAGGAACACATGAGGAACACGAGGAACACGACCGGAACACGGCCAACGTGTTCCAAGGTGTTCCAAGCTTGTTCCTTGAGGAACACATGAGGAACACCGAGGAACACATGAGGAACATCGAGGAACACGACCCGGAACACGTGTTCCAAGGTGTTCCAAGCTTGTTCCTTGAGGAACACATGAGGAACACCGAGGAACACATGAGGAACATCGAGGAACACGACCCGGAACACGTGTTCCAAGGTGTTCCAAGCTTGTTCCTTGAGGAACACATGGGAACACCGAGGAACACATGAGGAACATCGAGGAACACGACCCGGAACACGTGTTCCAAGGTGTTCCAAGCTTGTTCCTTGAGGAACACATGAGGAACATCGAGGAACACGACCCGGAACACGTGTTCCAAGGTGTTCCAAGCTTGTTCCTTGAGGAACACATGAGGAACACCGAGGAACACATGAGGAACATCGAGGAACACGACCCGGAACACGTGTTCCAAGGTGTTCCAAGCTTGTTCCTTGAGGAACACATGAGGAACACCGAGGAACACATGAGGAACATCGAGGAACACGACCCGGAACACGTGTTCCAAGGTGTTCCAAGCTTGTTCCTTGAAGGGAACACATGAGGAACATCGAGGAACACGACCCGGAACACGTGTTCCAAGGTGTTCCAAGCTTGTTCCTTGAGGAACACATGAGGAACACCGAGGAACACATGAGGAACATCGAGGAACACGACCCGGAACACGTGTTCCAAGGTGTTCCAAGCTTGTTCTTTGAGGAACACATGAGGAACATCGAGGAACACGACCCGGAACACGTGTTCCAAGGTGTTCCAAGCTTGTTCCTTAGGACACAAGGAACACA
This sequence comes from Folsomia candida, assembly GCF_002217175.1. Classification (NCBI taxonomy): domain Eukaryota; kingdom Metazoa; phylum Arthropoda; class Collembola; order Entomobryomorpha; family Isotomidae; genus Folsomia; species Folsomia candida. The sequence goes on along the minus strand of NW_019091351.1, from coordinate 792 downwards.
ATGAGGAACATCGAGGAACACGACCCGGAACACGTGTTCCAAGGTGTTCCAAGCTTGTTCCTTGAGGAACACATGAGGAACACCGAGGAACACATGAGGAACATCGAGGAACACGACCCGGAACACGTGTTCCAAGGTTCAGTGTTCCAAGCTTGTTCCTTGAGGAACACATGAGGAACACCGAGGAACACATGAGGAACATCGAGGAACACGACCCGGAACACGTGTTCCAAGGTGTTCCAAGCTTGTTCCTTGAGGAACACATGAGGAACACCGAGGAACACATGAGGAACATCGAGGAACACGACCCGGAACACGTGTTCCAAGGTGTTCCAAGCTTGTTCCTTGAGGAACACATGAGGAACACCGAGGAACACATGAGGAACATCGAGGAACACGACCCGGAACACGTGTTCCAAGGTGTTCCAAGTCACTTGTTCCTTGAGGAACACATGAGGAACACCGAGGAACACATGAGGAACATCGAGGAACACGACCCGGAACACGTGTTCCAAGGTGTTCCAAGCTTGTTCCTTGAGGAACACATGAGGAACATCGAGGAACACGACCCGGAACACGTGTTCCAAGGTGTTCCAAGCTTGTTCCTTGAGGAACACATGAGGAACACCGAGGAACACATGAGGAACATCGAGGAACACGACCCGGAACACGTGTTCCAAGGTGTTCCAAGCTTGTTCCTTGAGGAACACATGAGGAACACGAGGAACACGACCCGGAACACGTGTTCCAAGGTGTTCCAAGCTTGTTCCTTGAGGAACACATGAGGAACAC
>NW_019091350.1:0-4400 GCF_002217175.1 Folsomia candida | reverse complement strand
GCACACATGCATTTTTGCTAAATTCATTTTACTTTCACTCCTTATCACAAATGTCCTACCCCGAGGGCCAGTAACAAAATTTGATCGAAATGTGCATAATTAACACCAAAATAATTGCACTTACTGTGAACGAGGAGTCACTACACTCTTAAAAACAATGATGTACTTTAGAAAAGTTAATGCACTCTGAACCCTAAATATATGAAATCCAAAGTAACGTTAACTGGATAAAGAGTAAAGTTTACCCTGGACTTAGCTTAGAATTCTGACTGAATTAACTTCTCAAACGAGTAACATTGTTTTTAAGAGTGTGATAAGTGCACTAAAACTTTAATTACGATTCTAACTGCACGTACTGTTGACGAGAAGTCAATACTTAATACTTAAAAATAATGCTACCATTTTGATAAGTAAAAGCATTCTGACCCCTAAATTAAATAAACTATTCGAAATCCAGAATAACGTTAATTTAATAGGATTAGTCTGGATTTAGTATAATTTACTCATTTTAGAATTCCGAACGCAATTGGTTTTCACAGGGTGACATTATTTTTAAGAGTGGAGTACGTGCATGAAAACTTTAATTCCCCACCCAACTAATTCCCAACAATCAAAAAAATAAAAAAAGTCCCTAAATCCCTAAGTCCCACCACCACGAGGAAGCCTACTTCAGGTTATGTTATTGACCTGACCCAAGGCCACAGGTCAGGCCTCAGGTCAGGTCTAACCCCACTCTCAAGGGACGACGACTGCTCTCACCCCCTATCATTGAGTGTATGGTGGCTGGGCGGGCCAGTTCAGGAGGGTTCCGTTGCTCAATTTCAGGCAGTCTCACCAAGCCCTTTCGGTTCATGGGCTGGCGTCATAGACCGCCCGCTCTGAGATTGGCCCCCTCCCTTCCTGGACCACAACCACGGCCTACACCCCAAGGGAACCCCCACACCCCCCGGGGAAACTACCACCCTTTTGGTCCTTATCCCCCCCACAACAACCTTTCGAAGCCACACCGGGCTCTTACCGCTACTGGGGGCCACACCGGACACCCCACCAGCTCTCCTGGTCACACCGGACCCCCACCATCTCTCTGGGTCACACCGGACCCCCCAAAACCTCTCAGGGTCACACCGGACCCCCAAAACCTCTCAGGGTCACACGGACCCCCAAAACTCTCAGGGTCACACCGGACCCCCAAACCTCTCAGGGTCACACCGGACCCCTAACCAACACTGGGAGTCACACCGAGCTCCCACTTTTCTTTCCAAGAAAGAAAAAAAAAGTTTCTTTCAGAAACAAACTCACCAATAATTGAGAGAAAATAGAAAACACGACTGCATCAGAGGAAGTACAAAATGCGTTTGAGCAAATATTGCACTTTCTTCGGTTATTGTGGATGGTTAATGACAAGAATGGCTTGCAAGTTTGCAAGCATGTAAACATATAGAGAGATAATAGAACATACATAGATAGTAGCATCTCCATGTCCGGAAGGCCGTATGCAAATTCCTAAATTAACCTATGGTTCACCTACATATGTACATATTAAAGCCGCAGCATTTTCTTGCACAATTTTATTTACATGATTTGCGTTTCCTCGCTAATATTCCCGCAATTCGTAACATTCGTCAAGATTTTCAAATTACAAACGTTGTGGAAATTTAAAAACTGAAAATTTAAGCGTTTAAATTTTCAAAATTTAATCTCATTAGCCTGATAATAAAGAAGTTGGTGGAAACACGTTATCGTTATTTAGCTCATAATTCCAAAGTCACATAATCCGGTCAGTTTGCAAAACATGATTCCCAGGTTTTCGAAAAAATTGAGGGCGTGGTAGTAGGTGGGGCAAAAATTATAACCAAATTTGCATTACTGAGTTTTACCACCAGTGTGTACGTAGAAGGGCAACATATGTACATACCAGTAAGGCCACATAGTTCGACTATTGTTAAAATAAATTATTCAATCCGCACCCACCAGGGGTGTGGTCGTTAGCGCTTCCGGTGTTAGTCAAGTGAAGTACGCACTGTGACACGAATAATTTATCGGACTGGAATGGGGATCACGATGGACTCCACCAATTACAAAAAGCCACACCCCCAGTGGGTGTGCCTTCAGGTATTATCCTCGCAAAAATTTCCGACGAAAAAACTTTGCATTCTATATATCGAAGCATAAAATAAATCTTTATTGTAACTTCTGATTACAATAACCACGCCCCCAAGTGGGGTATTATAGGCACATTAGTAGCACATTCATTGGGTAGCAGGCGACACAAATAATTTGGGAATAAAAAGAGGTCCCTTCTTATACCTACGAATTTCAATTAGTGATAACCACACCCCTGGGCACTGGTCTATGGCTCCAAAATGCGGGTATTGTGAACTCAAAAGTTGCGCCCGTTTTCGAGCAATTAAAATCCGAAATTCGGTTTCTCAGGTTTCCAACTTATGGAAAAGTCGGATTTTCCCCGATTTTTTTCTCGGTTATTTGAGCGGTGCATGAGTAGCCACAATCTCATGTTGCCCCACATAGGCGGGATTAATGGGCGGGGAGGCCAAGTTTTCGGATAAATTCGGCTTAGCCGGCTAACTTCATCCAAACTAAAAAAAAAAAAAGGAGAGGCCAACTTCACACTAATGCTTATGTACATAGCGAAATGAATCTGCTTGCCAAAATATTTATTTACTTACTTGTGTATGTACATATCTATGCTCACACTCTTATATAGTACCGTTACCATTTTTTAAAGTAAATGCACTCTCGATTTTATATGAAGGATCCATTGCATACGGGTTTTGAATTTAAATTTTCGTGTCTCAACTTTCCTTTCTTCCACGCATTCAAATAGCGATTTAAAATCTGTCCATCTTTTAAATAGTGAAGATTTTATTGAATCAAAAAATCGATATTTTTTTATATAAATACATAAGTTTCAAAAGTTATAAGTTAAGTATAATTTATATTTTTTTCTTTCATGAGAAAATATTGAATTCGGTTAACAAGCGAGAACCCTATAAGTATACTGTTCCACCTGGATTTTTTCCAACAGAATGATAATCTCCTCATTTGACAGATATAGGGCATCCAGAATTGGAAAATTTTGAAAACCCGGTTTTCGATTTTTCAGATTTTTACATTTTCGTGAAACACCTAAAAATGTGTGAAATATAACATGGTAAAATTAAAGTGATCAAACTTTGGGCATGAATTAGGAAAAAAATATATCAGAAGAATTTATTTTTGCATGAAAAACAAGAAATGACTAATATTTTGTAGTTCTACAACAATTTTTATCAAAAATCGAAAACCGGTTTTCGGGTAAATCGAAACCCGGTTTTTAATCGATTTTACAAAATCGGAAAAACCGATTTTGGATGCCCTAGACAGATATCAGATATTTCAAAAACAAAAACAAAACTTATCCTAGAAAAAGTAGTGGAAATTGGGGTTCAAACGAAATAGTTTTGCAAATCGTTGGAGAAATATTGTACAATATGTCTAAATACGTACATATGTAACTAGGATAATTCCGTCCTTCACCTCTATATCTTGCCTTGGATCCATACACATACACTGCGAGATTTTCAATTGATTTGTCAAATTTTGTTGAAATTTCAAATAATTTGCACAATTCTAAAGATTTTCCGCTACTTAAATAAAACCCTTAACAATTAAAAAAACGCCAATTATTATAAAGTTTTAAATAATTTTCGAAATTTGTATGCACACATTAAAAATCCATTTGTTCTCAAAAATTTGTACAAATTAACCTAAACTGCACAATGTCAAACATTTGTATATGGACATAAATTAGAAACATTTCTATGTTTTCAAGAATTTATACACAATAAAACACTACACGGCTATATACATATTTACATATGTATGCAGTTTTACAAATTTGTAAATTAAAATCTTTGAAAAATTTCAAAACATTTGACAAATCCAAACAATTTGGGAGAATAGTTATTATTCAAATTGTAATTTAGTGGACAATATATAAATAAGTGAAAATTTATTTCTTGACATTTTAATGATTAAAAAAACTAGTTCTCGTTCCATACATGTACCAATGAAGTTGTATTTCTGGACTACTAATGATTAAGCTATTCATGAGCTAATCAATGTAAACAGAACTGGTTAAGATAAGATGACAATAAAACTTGATGCTGAACTAACAAGTTACAGATACTAATATTTAATACAGAGAAGAGCTCATTAGGTCGGCTTTAGGGGCGAATGAAATCTTGCTTAGACATAAAAAACGTTGCTAACGTTCGTACGTATGGATCTGCTTGCTTGAAGAATAATCAATGAAATTAGCGGCCTCTACCTCAATTGTTATATGGTTTTTCCTACTAATCACAATAGAATTTTTCACTCAACGTTCTTCAAAACATGTC
>NW_019091349.1:0-4623 GCF_002217175.1 Folsomia candida | reverse complement strand
TTTGCGGATTAAATTGTAGCATGGGCAAATACATATGAAATGATATAGGTCTTCAATTGCAGACTGGCATAGGTTACATAGAGGGGTTGTTTCTTTGTTATACATAATATTAATTCCATTTAATATTACAGATTTGTTTTTAATTGTAAATCTGGGGTACATTGCTCTTAATTGCATGCCCAACTTAACTAAATTCCATGACATATTTCCATTTAAGAAACCTTCAACCTGGACATGCAATTTAATGTGTTTAAAGTGACATAAAGAGTTTGAGCTTTGCATTCTAATTACATCTTCTTCTACTATTCTATTTCTAATCGTATTAGCTATTATATTTATATTGTTTCTTAAAATATTTATCGTATCTAAATTTACATTTTCCGGATCAAATGAAAATAAGTTTTCACATTCATACTTTTTTAAATAATCATTCAAGTCACGATACCAATTAAATTTCATTTTATTTTTTGAGAATGTACTAGTTTTAATTAGATTATTGAGGACTTGCCTCAATGCAGTACTGTACGGACGTTGCAGTATCTTCAGCACAAACTTCATAGCATTTTTAATTACACTTAATTGTATCGGGTAGCAGTTAGTTTCTAATCTCAGAAACCATAGAGGAGTATGATTAGGCAAGTAAAATAACTTTCGAAGAAATTTTGCTTGAAACATAATTAATTTATCTAACACTCCTACAGCCCATATATGTGAACAGTAGAGTAGTACAGACTTGGTTAATGAATCAAACAGTTTCAGTCTTGTATCAAGTTTTGTTATATTGGCTTTATAAAATAAATAAAAAAGCTCATTTTCAGCTTGTTTTGCTTTTAATAGAAAAGAGTTACAAATGTCGGAGTAGTTCATCCTACTATTAAAGTTGACTCCCAAGTATTTGTATGATTCTGTGCATGCGATCTTGTCATTTCCCCAAAAAACGATTGGTTCTAATCTCTTAGGCTTGCCATTTCTAAAAATCATGAAATTAGTTTTTGAGAGATTAATTTGCATATCATTTCCTATTAAATAATCTCTCAAAATATTTATTTTTTCTTGCAAGTGAATGGCGTTTGTTGCTAACAAAATGATATCGTCCGCATAGCATAGCAAATGAATTTCAGCAGTTCCAATTCTTAAGATAGACAGCTCTATTTATTATGCATGAGGTCAAACAGGTCATTTGTATGAAAGTATACAATTTTGGACTGAGCGTTTCTCCTTGTAGTACAGCTTTTTTAAAGGGAAAGAAATTGCTTTCTCCGTGGCGCGTACGGACTTTTGCCTTCGCTTTGGCATAAATGTTCTTGATGGTATTCAGCATTTTGTCACTAATTCCTGCTAATTTTAACTTTTTCCAGAGCTGATCATGCTTGACTCGGTCAAAAGCTGAACTGAGGTCCACCAGTAATGCATATACCTTTCCCCTTTTATTTCTAATAATATGTTGCAAGATTGAGTTTAACATGAAAATATGATCTTCATAACCCATTCCCTTTCTGTATGCAGCCTGAAATTGTGATATTTTTTCATGTTTCTCACACCACTCATTTAAACGATTTGTCAAAAGCATAGTATACAATTTTAAACCGGTGTTTATTAGGGAAATAGGTCGATAATTTTTTGGATCAAGTTTATCGCCTTTTTTGTATATGGGTGAGATAATAATATCCGCCCATCCATCTGGGATTTGTTGACTCTCCCATAATAAGTTTATGCTATCTAGTAATATAAGTCTTTGCATGTCATTAAGTCCCTTCCATGCTTCATTTGGGATACTATCCGGCCCGGGCGCTTTTCCAGTACTTAATTTCTTGATAACAATATTTAGTTCTGCAGATGTGAAAGCTCCATCCGTATCGTCATTAATTATACTGAGTTCGTCATTTGGAAGTGTGTCCTTTTGTTCATTTGTGTCGAAAATTTTAGAAAAATGGTCATGAAATGCTACAGGAGTAATTGTTTGATCATTGTCGTAATTACCATTACAGTTCCGCTTTGACCTATAGTAATTAATCGCTTTCCAAAAGTCCGACGAGTTTTTAGCGTTACAAAGTGAACTTTGAATTGCATTGAAAAATTTTAATTTCTTCGCCTTCTTAAGATTGATATAAGTTCTCTTCTTCTGTAAGAAAATCAATTTTAATTGGTCTTTTTCTAATTCATTCCCAGCTTTACGAAAATTACGAAGACTACTATTGAAAAGCTTCTTCTCTAACAAGCATTTTTTATCGAACTATCTTGGTCCATACGTTATATTTTTTACTCCTAATATTCTTCTCTTCAACATTTCACATGAATCTATTCCTTTAAGCATGCCCTGTTGAAATTTATCAATTGTGATATTACTACTCTCGCAGTTTTCCAGGATGTTATCGAAATTGTCTTGAAATTGTCCGATTTTATGTACATCCCATTCTACCCTGACTATTTTTGTGAGAGTCTCAAAATGTGGTACTGCATTTAATTTTAGCATGATAGGGAAATGACAAGACTGCTCGCTGGACAAAACCTTGAATTCTTTCTTATCTGTTATTGATTGAGAGGTGATACACAAATCTACAACGCTTGAACCATTCTTATTAACAAAGGTGAAGTCACCGTCTGTACCATGCTCTCCGTTACCATTCAGCAAACTAAGATTATTTTCCTGTATTATTTTAATAAGCTTGGTGCCACGTAAATTAGTGACTTTGTCCTTGGATTTACTTGTATGATTTCCTGTTCTCGAATTAAAATCACCCATGTATATGCAAGAAATCTGTGCTGAATCTACTGCCTGAAATATCTCTTCTATTTCGATGTTACTATTAGGGGGTAAATAGCTAAAAATAATGATTACTTTCCTAAAATTATCGTTTAACTGTATGACGCTATATTCATTCTTCATACATATAACTTTACTAAAATTAACTATGCTATTTTTTATACCAATGTAGTAACCCATCGATGCTCTTCCTTTGATTTTTGATTTCACAGCTTTCATATCAAAAATTGTATATCTATTTGTAATTTTACTGTTTAACATATAGTCATCAACGTGCCATGTTTCACAAAGGAAGAATATCGTTGGGTTAAACTCGATTAATTCATTATAAAATAAGATATTTTTAGACCTTATACCTTCTATATTCCAGGAAATTATATTAAAGTTACTGATCCTTGATTGTTGTGTTAATTGTAGAGGCCGGCCGTATCGTCACGTCATTTGTTTTCCATCCTCCACAATTTGATTAGAGTCATTTATTGTGTACCAGGTTGTAGCTCCTTCCGTTGTAATTTTCACCCGTTTCTTGTAACATCGGAACAGCAGGTCCGGTTTTTCTTTCTTCATGTTTCTCGCAAATTCTCTCAGTTGGGAACGCATCTTTCTTTCCTTGGGTGCCAGATCTTCATCAATAAAAATATTGGTTCCGCTCAGTTTCATGCGAAGGGACAGGATTTGTGCTGCGTCGCGTTGAAGAGCAACGAATAGCTCTAGCTCAAGCAACGAATTCAAAAGAAGTTCTAACGTCCGCTCAAGTGAACGATCGAACGCCTCCAGCTTCTCAATATTTGGCTTTTTCCTTTTAAACTCATAAACTAAAAATGCAATGTCAAGCCCAATGAATACCGGAGCCGTGGCAGCCGTTGCTATGCCAACTTTTGACACAACTTTTCCCACCGTTCCAAGCCCACGCAAAATTCGAAAGTTCGAGATAAATCGTACAGCAGAGAAAGTTTCAGACGCCGCAAATACAGTTCTTGCTGCGGCTCGTGTCCCAATGGAGGCCGCCGCTACGCGATGCACCTGTCAAGAAAGTACGATGAAAGTCCATGCGTCAAGGTATATACACGATGACGGGGTGAAGTGCTACTGATATTTTTTCTCCATACATATACGGTTCTAAGCGGGAATTTGTAAAATGAATTCAATTCCATTCAATACAAAGATTTCAGTTAAAGACAGCTTGTACCTATTAGGTATAGGTATTACTTGCAATTAGATGTAATTTTTAGTATTATATACATATGTAATAGAGGTCAAACAGGTGCACCCGGTTAAATCCGACTTGCATGGAACCGACTATGTTTGTAGTAGTACATATACAAAAAAATTAACTACACTTTTAAGTACCGTAAATTAAGCAAATCTGAATCCTCGTGAAGAAACTGAATGGATTTTAGAAATTCCCTTGTAAAAATAGAGAAAGGGGTACGTTGAGATGAAAAATAAATGCATCAACGCGTCATCCTTTACCACCTTTACCGGCCGAGTTTAGTAGCTACCTATGTATTTGAGGTGACAAAACGACATTGTGTTTTAATTTTGACACCCTATTGCTTACCTGTTGTGATCTCGTCCACCCAAGTTTAAGCAGCATGGCGAAATGCTCGGAGTTATAATTGGCCAAGCTATATTTTCTTTCGCTGCCATGAGCCAATTGTTTCCTCGCACGTTTGACCGTTTCACTAACCGGAAGTTCTAGGCCGTGATAATTCCTTCGGCGCAATTCACGAAGGCCTTCTCCTTTAAGAAATTCCTTCATTTCCTTTAATTTTACGCCATCAACCCAAAAGTCCAGCACTTTAAGTTTAGAACCATCCAAGATACAAATCCCGTGATGTGTGCCCAAAAATTGCATG
>NW_019091348.1:0-4666 GCF_002217175.1 Folsomia candida | reverse complement strand
CGAGGAACACATGAGGAACATCGAGGAACACGACCCGGAACACGTGTTCCAAGGTGTTCCAAGCTTGTTCCTTAGAGGAACACAATGAGGAACATCGAGGAACACGACCCGGAACACGTGTTCCAATGTCAAGCTTGTTCCTTGAGGAACACATGAGGAACACCGAGGAACACATGAGGAACATCGAGGAACACGACCCGGAACACGTGTTCCAAGGTGTTCCAAGCTTGTTCCTTGAGGAACACATGAGGAACACCGAGGAACACATGAGGAACATCGAGGAACACGACCCGGAACACGTGTTCCAAGGTGTTCCAAGCTTGTTCCTTGAGGAACACATGAGGAACACCGAGGAACACATGAGGAACATCGAGGAACACGACCCGGAACACGTGTTCCAAGGTGTTCCAAGCTTGTTCCTTGAGGAACACATGAGGAACACCGAGGAACACATGAGGAACATCGAGGAACACGACCCGGAACACGTGTTCCAAGGTGTTCCAAGCTTGTTCCTTGAGGAACACATGAGGAACACCGAGGAACACATGAGGAACATCGAGGAACACGACCCGGAACACGTGTTCCAAGGTGTTCCAAGCTTGTTCCTTGAGGAACACATGAGGAACACCGAGGAACACATGAGGAACATCGAGGAACACGACCCGGAACACGTGTTCCAAGGTGTTCCAAGCTTGTTCCTTGAGGAACACATGAGGAAACCGAGGAACACATGAGGAACATCGAGGAACACGACCCGGAACACGTGTTCCAAGGTGTTCCAAGCTTGTTCCTTGAGGAACACATGAGGAACACCGAGGAACACATGAGGAACATCGAGGAACACGACCCGGAACACGTGTTCCAAGGTGTTCCAAGCTTGTTCCTTGAGGAACACCTGAGGAACACGGAGGAACACATGAGGAACATCGAGGAACACGACCCGGAACACGTGTTCCAAGGTGTTCCAAGCTTGTTCCTTGGAGGAACACATGAGGAACATCGAGGAACACGACCCGGAACACGTGTTCCAAGGTGTTCCAAGCTTGTTCCTTGAGGAACACATGAGGAACACCGAGGAACACATGAGGAACATCGAGGAACACGACCCGGAACACGTGTTCCAAGGTGTTCCAAGCTTGTTCCTTGAGGAACACATGAGGAAACCGAGGCACATGAGGAACATCGAGGAACACGACCCGGAACACGTGTTCCAAGGTGTTCCAAGCTTGTTCCTTGAGGAACACATGAGGAACACCGAGGACACATGAGGAACATCGAGGAACACGACCCGGAACACGTGTTCCAAGGTGTTCCAAGCTTGTTCCTTGAGGAACACATGAGGAACACCGAGGACACATGAGGAACATCGAGGAACACGACCCGGAACACGTGTTCCAAGGTGTTCCAAGCTTGTTCCTTGAGGAACACATGAGGAACATCGAGGAACACGAACCCCGGAACACGTGTTCCAAGGTGTTCCAAGCTTGTTCCTTGAGGAACACATGAGGAACACCGAGGACACATGAGGAACATCGAGGAACACGACCCGGAACACGTGTTCCAAGGTGTTCCAAGCTTGTTCCTTGAGGAACACATGAGGAACACCGAGGAACACATGAGGAACATCGAGGAACACGACCCGGAACACGTGTTCCAAGGTGTTCCAAGCTTGTTCCTTGAGGAACACATGAGGAACACCGAGGAACACATGAGGAACATCGAGGAACACGACCCGGAACACGTGTTCCAAGGTGTTCCAAGCTTGTTCCTTGAGGAACACATGAGGAACACCGAGGAACACATGAGGAACATCGAGGAACACGACCCGGAACACGTGTTCCAAGGTGTTCCAAGCTTGTTCCTTGAGGAACACATGAGGAACACCGAGGAACACATGAGGAACATCGAGGAACACGACCCGGAACACGTGTTCCAAGGTGTTCCAAGCTTGTTCCTTGAGGAACACATGAGGAACACCGAGGAACACATGAGGAACATCGAGGAACACGACCCGGAACACGTGTTCCAAGGTGTTCCAAGCTTGTTCCTTGAGGAACACATGAGGAACACCGAGGACACATGAGGAACATCGAGGAACACGACCCGGAACACGTGTTCCAAGGTGTTCCAAGCTTGTTCCTTGAGGAACACAGAAACTGAGGAACATCGAGGAACACGACCCGGAACACGTGTTCCAAGGTGTTCCAAGCTTGTTCCTTGAGGAAAACACATGAGGAACATCGAGGAACACGACCCGGAACACGTGTTCCAAGGTGTTCCAAGCTTGTTCCTTGAGGAACACATGAGGAACACCGAGGAACACATGAGGAACATCGAGGAACACGACCCGGAACACGTGTTCCAAGGTGTTCCAAGCTTGTTCCTTGAGGAACACATGAGGAACACCGAGGAAACATGAGGAACATCGAGGAACACGACCCGGAACACGTGTTCCAAGGTGTTCCAAGCTTGTTCCTTGAGGAACACATGAGGAACACCGAGGCACATGAGGAACATCGAGGAACACGACCCGGAACACGTGTTCCAAGGTGTTCCAAGCTTGTTCCTTGAGGAACACATGAGGAACACCGAGGACACATGAGGAACATCGAGGAACACGACCCGGAACACGTGTTCCAAGGTGTTCCAAGCTTGTTCCTTGAGGAACACATGAGGAACACTCGAGGAACACGAACCCGGAACACGTGTTCCAAGGTGTTCCAAGCTTGTTCCTTGAGGAACACATGAGGAACACCGAGGAACACATGAGGAACATCGAGGAACACGACCCGGAACACGTGTTCCAAGGTGTTCCAAGCTTGTTCCTTGAGGAACACATGAGGAACACCGAGGACACATGAGGAACATCGAGGAACACGACCCGGAACACGTGTTCCAAGGTGTTCCAAGCTTGTTCCTTGAGGAACACATGAGGAACACCGAGGAACACATGAGGAACATCGAGGAACACGACCCGGAACACGTGTTCCAAGGTGTTCCAAGCTTGTTCCTTGAGGAAACACATGAGGAACATCGAGGAACACGACCCGGAACATGTGTTCCAAGGTGTTCCAAGCTTGTTCCTTGAGGAACACATGAGGAACACCGAGGAACACATGAGGAACATCGAGGAACACGACCCGGAACACGTGTTCCAAGGTGTTCCAAGCTTGTTCCTTGAGGAACACATGAGGAACACCGAGGAACACATGAGGAACATCGAGGAACACGACCCGGAACACGTGTTCCAAGGTGTTCCAAGCTTGTTCCTTGAGGAACACATGAGGAACACCGAGGAACACATGAGGAACATCGAGGAACACGACCCGGAACACGTGTTCCAAGGTGTTCCAAGCTTGTTCCTTGAGGAACACATGAGGAACACCGAGGACACATGAGGAACATCGAGGAACACGACCCGGAACACGTGTTCCAAGGTGTTCCAAGCTTGTTCCTTGAGGAACACATGAGGGAACATCGAGGAACACGACCCGGAACACGTGTTCCAAGGTGTTCCAAGCTTGTTCCTTGAGGAACACATGAGGAACACCGAGGAACATGAGGAACATCGAGGAACACGACCCGGAACACGTGTTCCAAGGTGTTCCAAGCTTGTTCCTTGAGGAACACATGAGGAACACCGAGGAACACATGAGGAACATCGAGGAACACGACCCGGAACACGTGTTCCAAGGTGTTCCAAGCTTGTTCCTTGAGGAACACATGAGGAACACCGAGGAACACATGAGGAACATCGAGGAACACGACCCGGAACACGTGTTCCAAGGTGTTCCAAGCTTGTTCCTTGAGGAACACATGAGGAACACCGAGGACACATGAGGAACATCGAGGAACACGACCCGGAACACGTGTTCCAAGGTGTTCCAAGCTTGTTCCTTGAGGAACACATGAGGAACACCGAGGACACATGAGGAACATCGAGGAACACGACCCGGAACACGTGTTCCAAGGTGTTCCAAGCTTGTTCCTTGAGGAACACATGAGGAACACCGAGGAACACATGAGGAACATCGAGGAACACGACCCGGAACACGTGTTCCAAGGTGTTCCAAGCTTGTTCCTTGAGGAACACATGAGGAACACCGAGGAACACATGGGAACATCGAGGAACACGACCCGGAACACGTGTTCCAAGGTGTTCCAAGCTTGTTCCTTGAGGAACACATGAGGAACACGAGGAACACATGAGGACATCGAGGAACACGACCCGGAAACGTGTTCCAAGGTGTTCCAAGCTTGTTCCTTGAGGAACACATGAGAACACCGAGGACACATGAGGAACATCGAGGAACACGACCCGGAACACGTGTTCCAAGGTGTTCCAAGCTTAGTTCCTTGAGGAACACATGAGGAACACCGAGGCACACATGAGGAACATCGAGGAACACGACCCGGAACACGTGTTCCAAGGTGTTCCAAGCTTGTTCCTTGAGGAACACATGAGGACACGAGACACATGAGGAAATCGAGGAACACGACCGGAACACGTGTTCAGAGTGTTCCAAGCTTGTTCCTTGAGGAACACATGAGAACACCGAGGACACATGAGGAACATCGAGGAACACGACCGGAACACGTGTTCCAAGGTGTTCCAAGCTTGTTCCTTGAGGAACACATGAGGAACACCGAGGAACACATAGGAACA
>NW_019091347.1:0-4790 GCF_002217175.1 Folsomia candida | reverse complement strand
TCCTCGAAAGTGCATCGTTTTTAATCATTACGAGTTAAAAATTAAGACCTGGAGAAAATTTGAAACAAATTATGTACAGGGAATTTTACCACATTTGGCAAGCTATTTTTTACAATAAGGGTAACCAACCTGAAAAATATGAGATAGAAATGCAACAAAATTGAAAAATACAATAATAAGTAAAAAATTTGTGCTCGTTTTTAATATTTATAACATTTTAAATTCAAAACTGTCAAACTAAAACGCCAAAAAAATATAACAACGCGGTATTCTTGCCGGTTTAAAAGCTGAAATGAGGGAATCGCATGACGTAATGGTAATCTAATAAATTTAGGATTTCTAGGTGATTATATATGAAGAAATGGCTTTCTAAAAATTAGAATATAAAATTGAAAAGCAATTATTACATCAAGATTACAAATCATTGCGTTATTATTATTGTGTGTCTTGATAAACATCCGGTCACGAGTTCGTCAAATCAGTAAATTTTTGTTTATCTGTTTATCTGTTTGTTTATCCCTAGATTTTAAATCTAGGGATACGTTTGGGATTTTTATATGAAATTGCAGCCTAGAAAATAAAATTATAAAGTTTACACTAAAGAAACTTTAAACATCATTGTGTTTATTCATTAATATCGTTTATGTGGTATTTACAGAAACATCTTGTTATGAGATGAAAAAATTGATGGTTGTGCACCATGCATCCATCATTACAGTTTAAAAGTTAACACATGGAGAAAGTTTGCAAGAGAATAGAACAGAATGATTAATGTGAATTTTGAACAGATAAACTGAAATGGCGTCACAAAAATTTACTGATCTGACGAACTCGTGACCGGATGTTTATCAAGACACACAATAAATAATAACGCAATGATTTGTAATCTTGATGTAATAATTGCTTTTCAATTTTATATTCTAATTTTTAGAAAGCCATTTCTTCATATAATATCACCTAGAAATCCTAAATTTATTAGATTACCATTACGTCATGCGATTCCCTCATTTCAGCTTTTAAACCGGCAAGAATACGCGTTGTTATATTTTTTTGGCGTTTTAGTTTGACAGTTTTGAATTTAAAATGTTATAAATATAAAAACGAGCACAAATTTTTTACTTATTATTGTATTTTTCAATTTTGTTGCATTTCTATCTCATATTTTTCAGGTTGGTTACCCTTATTGTAAAAAATAGCTTGCCAAATGTGGTAAAATTCCCTGTACATAATTTGTTTCAAATTTTCTCCAGGTCTTAATTTTTAACTCGTAATGATTAAAAACGATGCACTTTCGAGGATCAATTTATTTTATTGCAAGACATTATATATCTTATGTAGGTAAGTATTGCATGGTACAAGTAAAATGGAAATTAGATCATGAATGAGAGAACATTGCTCCGTCGACTATTGGCTCCAATCTCATAAATCTTTCCACAATAATCTAATCCGATCCGTGCAATTCCACGCCTGCAGGAAGTGCACTCATAAAGATGTGGAGAGATAATTTTCTCTTGTCAAAGTCCTAGTTCGGAAAATCAGTATTAACAAATTGGTAATAAAATACGGCAAGAAATGGGAACAGATTGGTTGCCAAATCGGATTTAAATTTTGATAAGTTTTGGCGACGAAATAATTTATCAAGGAATATTCACAATTAAAATAGTAAATAGATAATATGCTGAAAGTTTCAATTTTAAGACCAAACTTTGGAATTTTCGCATTCATTTCATTTAAAAGAATTTTAGCAAAGACATATTTTATTGAAAAACTTTAAAACTTACAAAGTGTGAAAATTGTTATTTTTTAATTAGAGTAAACAGGGACTGATGGGAAAAATATGTATTGTAAAATCATAAAAAGGTAATAATTAGAGCTCAGAAAAGATATAAGGAAATTCAATTGATAAGAAGCAAGGCGAGACCGAATTTAAAATACAAAATTTGGCTACTAAATAATCTTAATTTCAATAAAGTTAAATGCATGAACTACATTTTCTACAAAAACAGTGCGGACATTTAGATATCTTGTTAATAATAAAGTTTTACTGAAATGATAAACATTTACCGATTGATATTACCGCCTGATAATAAAACTAAACAAATCTGGCACTATATTTTTAAGAGTGCGAAACATATGTGGGATGCAGTGCATTTAACATATTCCAATCCAAACCACTGGTAGAAGCACTTTGATAATTGCTGCGAGAATCTAGTCGACATCATTTGTGCTCAACTTTCACTTTAATCACTGCCTCTACGCGGAGAAAGCCCCACGTTTGGGAAGATCTGCCTAACTTTAAAGTGATCACGAGGGACTTATTATTCCTATAGATGGATTCCTATAGAGACCTTGGTAACATTATAAAATCCGCAAATTCTGTAAACTTTTACAAAATTTCACAAAAGTTTCTAAGGAAAATTATCTCACGTATTTTTGTTATCTTACCCAGGTCAAGAGAGTTTTTTTCATTTCGTAGAAGTTTGCAAAATTAGTTTACAAAATTTATGGATTACAGAGACAAGGTGCACAGAAGTAACGTACGTGCGTAATTCTTCACAACTACACCCATTTGTTCCCATGTACATTTTAGAAAATTAAAATATGCAGGATTTTGTCCACAGAAAGTATTCTCTCGAAATCTGTCGAATTTTGGACGTTCTTTCAACAGCAAAATTTGGCGACTTCGATACAAAAATAATATAACTCAAACAGAACATGAAATACAATTGTGTACATTGAATTGTAAAAATCATTTAATCATATCATCAGAACATAACAGATCGATCATAACTGAACTGGTAAAAATATGTAATCTAATCCATAAATAATTTTTCTAGCAAACAACTTCATCTGACGCATGAGTAAACTAATTTAATCAAATCACAAAATTCTTATTGGCTGTAAAACTATACAAATCGTGTCGATTTTGAAAATTTCTATTCGGTAAAAATATTTATGATAGTAATGAGTCAATTTCAACGACGGAACCCTGTGCTTTCTCCGACATGCTTAAATCACCGATGTCAAGACAACAATCATTCTCTTCGGCAAGCTGATGCACTTCTTTCTTCGGCTTCTTGCACTAAAATTTCAACCTAAATTGCTGATCCGTCGAGTCACCCAGAAATCGACGACGACTAAAAGTTATCACTCTTGCAATAATTGCTCTCTCGTCCCGTGCGTGGCGACGGATGAGATCGTAGCAAGCAATTAAAATCGTGAAGAAGCAAGAATTATCGTTTCTTGGACCATTTAAAATTTAACCACGCGAATACTGCGTGATTAGAATCTGAATTAGTTTGAGAGGTTGGTAGATACAGAGAAAAGTTAGTTTTATACGGGATGCAAAGTAAGAAAATAATGAGAGGAAATTAACTTGGACTTATGTGACGTAGTAAAATCCAAGCTATTAAAATCGACCCATTCGCAGAGTGGTATTTTTGCTGGGGCATGACTATTGATAAATTGCCGGATTTTGGGCAAGGCATAAATGTACTGAACATTTGACCCAATCGAGCATCAATTTGAACAAATGACGGCCACGTGACATAATACATAGTGGCGAATAGTGTCTGCATAAAATTACTCCTAATTAGTGTTCCGTGAATAATTTTGCATTTTTGCGCAGTCATTTTTAACCATTATTTGCCAGGCATTGAGAAAATTTACGTGGATGATTGTTATACACACATTTTGTAAACTTTACAGAAATGCTTATATAATAAACAGAGCAGGGATTTCTCCAAGCTTGATTTATTCGACCATAAGAATTCAGGTAAATTGCGTAATTTATCAATTTATGTAACCCATAAATTTAAGAAGTAATCTTATTTTTAAAAATGCAATTTTTTCGGCTTATTACCGTTACCAGAAACAATGATCAATTGCCCAGCTTTTGATCCATATCTAAAAATAATATTTTTATTATTACATTATTAAACTAACGATGTTGGTATTGCAGTTTAACAATGAATTGGATATCAATTTTGAATTTACCAACCCGACTACAAAGTTTGCAAGCTACCTTTCCAATTATTAAATTAGTTATGCAAAATTTCCCAGAAAATTTGTACGAACTAAATTTTGACTAAAGCTTAAGTTCGATGGGTGTGGTGCGTACGGTGGAATCGAATAGTAGTCATTTGCACCCACTTCACTTATTTTTACCCCCGCGGATAAAATCAGGCGATTTGGAGGACGAGGAAAGCGGATCTGTCTGTTCGATGGGCAGGTGTAAATTAGAAAATGGGTGATTTTCACTTACTTGTCTTCTACCTGAGTGAGCACAAAGCAGTGGAATTCTATGGACCAAGGGCCATGCAGACGTGGTGTCGACTTTGTCACCACATTTTTATTCACAGCGTAAAGTAATTTCAAAGAAAATTTTGAAAATTTAAAACCATTTATACAAAATTTCGAATATTGTTTGACGATTATAAGTCACAATTTCCGTTCAACTCCATCACATTCTTTTCGAGACCAGACGGTGAGAAAACCGACCGTCTTTCTGTACGGCCCAGATCGCGAGGAGAAAGTTGAATTGAATCGAAGCCTTCGTGTCGATAATAAAGAAAGCAATAAATCTAATTTCCTTCTCAGAGAACTTCACGAAAAATTTATTTTTTTTCTTCTTCTGATTTCCCACCATTTCCGTATTCCTGATTTTTTCCACCCGTTCTATTTTCTCCAACAATGATGTGAAAGGTGTGGAAATAATGATCGTTAGTATTTTGTGGGTGGCATTGTTTCATTTTGGCTCAGTTTTCTTATAATAATTGTGTGATGATGTG
>NW_019091346.1:0-4931 GCF_002217175.1 Folsomia candida | reverse complement strand
ACTTGCGGCGTCAACGCTGCCCCAGGCCCTTTTAAACGCGTGAAACTTCGACTCGGGAAGAGACGATACAGCCTTGATGACCAATGCTTGTGCAGTCACCGGATTCCCCATCTCTTTAAGAGCTCTCGCCAGCTCCTCCAGTTCACCGCAGGCTTCCACCGCAGACCGATCTTCAGAAATCTTAAAATTGTAGAACCTGGTGAGCGTCCGCTGCACGTTCAGAATGCTTGCATCGGAATTTACTTCCGCAATCTTTTCCCAGGTAGTTTTTGCTGAGTCGCATGCATAGATATGCGCCATCTGACCTTGCTCAAGTAGCTGAACAATGAGCGAGCGAGCTCCCACGTCGTTCTCGTCCCACTTGTCCACGTCTGTTTGGTTGCTCCCATCGGTCTTGAGGGTTGGCTTCTTCTTCGTACCATCTATGTACCCCAAACGCCCCCAGCCTGCAACGCCAAGGTGACCTGTAGCTTCCAAGGCTGGTAGTTATCCCCGTTCAACTTGGGAATATGAGACGTCTCAACTTTCTTCATGATGATGACTCTCTTCCACGCTACCACTCGAATCTTGATTACGTATCTAGTTACACACCACTGCTGCAACTTCACACTGTGTAAACTACTGTGTACTGTGTAAACTGTGTAAGTATGGAGCTGTGTAATTTGACGATTATTATTTCACTACTCGAAGTAAGAATAAACGCGACGTTTTCGCGAAACTTGACGACTTTATCCTTAAACGCGAGTCTGGACAAACCAGTTTTGACGACAACGAGAAGGAGTCTCAGAAGAGTCTCAACTTTCCCGAAAAGTGAGAAGGATTAGCTAAAAGCTTTTACCTGGCTAATGCCCTCTGTTAGAGCATACCCAACCTCTCACTCTGTCTCAAAACGTAAAACTTGAGATAACTCGAAAATCTCAACTTGCCTCTTGTGCGATCGAAAACCACGATTAAGATACCATGTGGTAAATAATGAACAACGATACAACACGACGGTTGCCAATCGACTGATCATTTATTGTCAACATGCAACATGATTATATAGACATCATGAGTAATAGAATATGTATTAATAAATGTATGAAACTGTTCCTCACGACACTTTCCAAAGTGTCTGACCTAAATAGAAAGGAAGTGCTAAATCCTTCTCCCAAGAATGGGAATGCTAAGAATGAGCTGACACTGTACAAAGGTCCAATAAAGTCGGTGCCATAAACATCCGTTATGAAAGGCTACTTGAAATAGCTAACCTAAATACCTAATATTAGATCATTTTATCCAACAGTTACTATGTACTTTTCAGTTATCTTGGAGATTTTATAAGATTTTTTTACAATCATCGTCAAATCATCTCGTTCTAAAAAAATTGGGGTAGAAAGACCCAATAAGAAACAGAAGAAAGTAGTACATATTTTCAGTATTTATTTTAGTCCTGGATTTCGCAAGATTTTTTTCCAATGTGAAATCATCTCGTTGTAAAAAAACAATTGTTTTGCCGCAGGAAAAACGGCAATGCCGTTTCTTTATGGCATTTACCACACAGGTTTTGTTTTTTTCAGGAAAAACAACCTGTTATAAATAAATCTGACCATTAATAAATTGCTATGGATCATAGACCAGATTGAATTACAAGATTTCTTCTAATGTGAAATCATCTCGTTGTAAAAGAAAAACCAAGTGCGGTTTCCTTGGAAACACAACTTGTTATAAATAAATCTAGAGTTAATACACTACGACGGATCATAGACCAGCAGATTGAATTACACGATTTGATCCATACGTCTTGATTACTTACATGCACTAAAAATAAATAACAACTTCTTATCCAACGTTAAATGGACCGAATACATATGATTCATACCTTCCCATAAAACTAAAGGGGTAGGAAAATTCCTATCATAAATCGATTTCAAATTGATCAATTCCCCAAAGTGCTTTTAGATCCGGATTTTTACTTGACCCTCCATAAATCACAGCTACACGCGCTTCACTCTAACCTTCCCACGAAAATATTACCCTTAAAAATATCAAAAAAATGAAATGGTTTCCTATGTTTGTTTAGATAACAATGCGCCACGTGACGGATGAACAGAAGCAGAAGGGACAAAAATATTAAATTCCTCGCCACATCAATTGACTCCGAGATACCGCATCACTTCCTCCCAGGCGATATATTTCGCCGCGCAAAATGAAGAATAAATACAAAAGTGGGTGAAAAGCCAAGCCAAGAGAGATAACTTTCACTCCAAAAAGGAAAAAAAGATTGCCTGGCACCACTTTCTCCCATTGTGCTTTCATCTCTGACCCTTCGCCCACGGCTTAGTTGACTCTTCATACATCCCACTTACTTATTTGGCGTCCTCCTACAAGAACAACACGAATACTTATCGAGAAAAAGAGCAGCCAGCCAAACGTCAATCAATCACTGACTCGCGAGTAAAGTGAAAGCTTTGACACACTTAAAGACAAAGACCTTTCACTTGTCATCCTAAGAATAAAAAGATGTCAAACGAGATAATAGTCTCAACTCGGCACTAGTACCGACACCATTTTACGTAACACTTTATCCTCCTGTGCCCTGTTTTAAATTCGCCTTCAAAAAGTTCCGAGGCCGATCCTGCTACAATCCAAACCACTCAAAAGACTTAGACGGAGAGAGGATTATTAAAAATTCTCGACTTGTCGTCGCATCCCCCGCTTGGGTGTTTTATCTGTTGACCTTATAAAAGAGAAGTGAAGGTGTGCAGAAAATACTGATTTGTGAGTAAATCAAGGTCGGATTTTAGCCTGATACCAAATAAAAACTTGAAGGGAGTGAAAGTTGTCAAGTTTTTAAAGAATCGATTTCTTCTTTTTTGATCTGTTGACCTTAGAAAAAAGTGGAGGTGTGGAGAAAATACTGATTTTTATAAGTAAGTAAATAGCAGATGGATTTTTGTGTGAAAAAATCAGAGTGAAAGTTGTCAAGTTTTTTGAGGATTCGATCCATTCTTCGTCAGCGTTTTCATCCCAGAGAAAATTGAGACTTTATTAAAGACACTTTAAACCAGAGAAAGTAGTGTTCTTTGAGTGAAAGCAATTAAAGCAAGATTTCGACACCGCTGTCGACACAAATCCTACCCTGAAACAGAAAGATCATTATCTATTGTGTGATTATAAATAATTAGTGCTTTTCTCTTCCTTCAACATCATTATATTTCATCATTGATTTATCTATCACTGCTTTATTACTACGCAGTGAAAGTGAGTGAAAGTTGGTGTTTGTACTGATATTGTTTTATGTGTAGTACGAAATTCTAATCAAACCAAAGTAGACAGCACGATGTATACGACTAGGAGCAACATTCTTTCGTATCGTACTCGTCATCAGTGTTTGTTGCGTTATCACGGCTCGGTCAGAAATGGGAGAGACACACGGTTTTAATGAGGAGTTTTCCTACCTGAGAAGCAACAGGGAGAATAATAAGGACTCAATATTGATTCTGGGCGGATTGGGTGAGTCAAATAAATTGGAGACAATTTCATAATTTTTTTTATTAAGAAATTTTATGATTTGTAAACCAGTGTTTCGGGTGAAAGTAACTGCTTATATTTTTTTTTACATATTTTTTGCACTTTATTTAAGTTGCAATTCTTGCGATTCTTGCTTTTCAGTGCAAAAAATTTAGCAAACCCGCAAGAAACGAAACACTGGTTTGAACGTTTATGTAATGTTTAATTTTTACGCAACTCTTTCCACTTTTTTCCAGACTCTGGCATGCCCCCGGAGGAATTTGTAATGCCGAACGTTACCTCAGACCTGCTTTCTCTCTGGGATAATTCGACCGGAAATGGCTCCTCGGACGGGGCAGGGCCTTCCTCCGACGAATACGTCCCTTACAGCTTGCGACCAGAGACGTACATTATCCCCGTTCTTTTCGCCATCATCTTCATCATCGGCATGGCAGGAAATGGAACGCTGATCATAATTTTCTTGAAACATCGCACCATGCGAAACGTCCCCAACATGTGAGTCTCAACTTTCTCCAACTTTATTTTATCTATTTTCATATTGGATGAAATTTGGTGGGCAATTTCGCATGGTGAAAGTACGTTTTAAGAGTGTGTAAGTTTGCCTGCACATGTTTTGTTATCTTTGTGCTCAATGTTTGTGTCCAATCATTTGGTGGACAATTTCGCTTGGTGAAAGTGATGATGACGCACATTTTAAATGTGTGTGAGTCGCTATTGCGTATTTATCGTGCTCAATGTTTGTTTGTGTCCAATCATTTTCTTAATTGCACTACAGTTACTACGTACTTCCTTATTAACTAGCGGAACGAAGTGAAGCGTAGTTGTTGCAATCGATTTGTCCGTCCGTGTGTCTGTCAGCTCAGATACCTTCCGAAGGAATCAACTTTTTTTGAGCTCTGCGTTCGGATATCGACATCAAATTTTAAAAGTACGACGGAGTTCGTTAACTGATCTTGTAAGTCAAAAGGTCACGTCACGACGCCACGGTGAAGAGTAAAAGGTCAAATGTGTCGAATCTTTCGACGACGAACATCGACCTGGTGACTTTGTAAACGAGGTTAAAGATCATAAAATGTCGAAAAATAAAAAAATGCCAAGTTTTCTTAGCCAATGATACACCTCTTAATGCGCTTCATTTCCGGGAGTTTGTTACATCTGTTCCTCGAGTTTATTATTATAATGAAGCTGTCTCTCTTTGACAGTGTGTTTTGTTGTCCTCCGTAATAATTCATGTCTTGACGTGTATGTATGCATGCATGAATGTCTTCCCTTTAATAAATATGCAGCGCCAGTTTTGTTCACTAATTAGCTCCCTGCTTGTCCCTGTATAACCGTGACTAGTGTACTTAGCAGAACGTGTCCATTAATTAGGGCAATTTGGACCTCTCTTGGCGATAGGTATATCGTATCCTTGGCCG
>NW_019091345.1:0-5756 GCF_002217175.1 Folsomia candida | reverse complement strand
AAAAGTAAAGTTTACCCAGCCGTTGTGCAAAACTTGTCCAAAATTGTGTGAAATTTGCCCAAAGGGTTAAGTTTGAACAACGTTAGGTAAATTTTTCCTTTGGGTTATGCCATCCTTCTGTTTACTCAACCTTGTGTAAATTTTACATATTTTTTTAGAGCGTATACTACCACATATCCAAATGGCATCAAGATCTGTCATTATGAGGTTGGCGTACTTTCCTCCTAAGTATAAAGAAAGTTACCCACAAAATAATCTGTTGCGTAATTAAAATGCGCTACCAAACTGGTAAATAATGCGTAAACTCGGCAATAACAATTTTTCCCGAATTATTTACACTATGTACGATGCAATAAATACACATAACGAACAATATCAAACGCAAAATACGTTCAGCGAAAGTGTTTTGGGCCCAACTTTGTCTCACCACCACTTACAAAAATTAGTGTGTTAAAGATTAGGAATTTATCCCGTAATAAATATAATCTTGGATAAAAAGCAATAAAATAATGTCATCCTTCTCGTGCCGAAAGCGGTCGCAGAAAAGAGAAAGTCGCATAATAAAACGCGATACATTAAATAATTCTCTCGCTCAAGGAGAAAGTGCAGGAGGGAAAGTGGAGCGTGCTTTGGACGAGATTAGTTTCTGAGAAGGTTAAGCAAACGAAAAAAGAAGAGCAAAGAGGAAAACTCGTGATCTATATTTTTACATGGAGAAAGCCGACAGATAACAGCTTGCGATTTTTAGGTGAGAAAAAAAGAGGGTAAAATACGGTTTGTTTTTTTTAGATAGAAAATTTGAAGTATTAAAAGTAGCATAAACAGCAGGGTGAAAATTTAGTTTTGAATTTATTTCATAACGTGAACATTATTGTCACCATAGTAGTTTTTTTAAAACATGACATCTTAACGTTCTGATCATTTGACAAATAAATAAAATGTTTTTATCGTCGTGTAAGTCTAACATCAAAAAATTTTATTTTTTTACAATTTCCTTTGAACAAATTAAGTCTTTCATATTTAAAATTTTAAAAAATAGTTTCACCAATTTTGAATTTAATACAAGTTTTCGTTTTATTTGAATCTTTCGAGTTACAAAATTTATTTGAACTTTACTTATAGAAAACAGTAACTTTTAAAAATCTTACCATTTTTGACCAACGTAATATCAACTCAGTTTTTCTTTTCCCATCCCGCGCTGGTATCCTTCCCATACTATTAGTCTGGTAGGGATACGAAAGCGGGAATCAAATTTTTGGTGAAGTAATTCTGAGTCAGTAGTAACACCTGATGCACATTTATTTCTCCTGGGCTTATCATCTCGCTTAATCTTCTCGCTCCATTAATTCCTCCTACAAATGGGCAGGTTGAGAAGATGAAGTTACAAAAAAAAATAAATGGTAAACTGCAAGGTTTGGTTGTCGGTCTATTTTTTGCTTACTTAGGTAATTTTGTAAAAGTTGAACAAAATGTGTGGGAGTTTATGTTGTAAACTACGCAACATTTATTTTGATAAGGTCGCCAATACATTGGTCTCGGTATCATTGAGAAATTGAAGTCGTGTAGCTTATTTCACGTAATTTGGTGAAGCAAAGGTTTGCAAAGTAATAATTTACTGGGAAATGAGAAGTACTAATTATGTAATTGGCATAAACTTGAACTAGGTGAAGAAGTGCTCCACAGTTTCTTATAAAAGTGCACATACATAAGTCGTTACCCACCTAGAAAAAATTTTGCTGCATCTTTTTCATTAAATGATTCTAAAAAATGTCTGAAATTATTGAAATTTCTTCATTATGAAAAACTATTACGTCGTAATTGTTATTTTCCATTAGTTTGTATATTTAATGTGATAGGATTTTCAGATAGGTCTCTTGTCCTGCTAAATTTAAATTTTTGAAATAAAAAAAATAAAGTTTTCACCCATTTTTCAAATTATTCAACTGTGTTTTTATATAAATTGTCCTAATCTTTCGTTACTTTTACTTTTTTAATTTAATTTTTAATTTTCTAAACTTTAATAAATCTGAAGTCGAAAGTTAACTTGTGGGTAATTTAAATTTGCTAAAAGAATG
Organism: Folsomia candida; assembly: GCF_002217175.1. NCBI lineage: Eukaryota > Metazoa > Arthropoda > Collembola > Entomobryomorpha > Isotomidae > Folsomia > Folsomia candida. Next base: position 3,681 of record NW_019091345.1, on the reverse strand, counting down.
CTATATAACGAGGACATGAGAAGTTCAAAAAGGCACCATGTTTTTTGGTTAAGCTGACAAAATTATTTGAATGCTTTTCTAATTAAAAAATGTGTCTACATTACTGGAAACTTGACGCATTGCACGAGACAGTTTTCACCTACAATTTAAAATATTTTTGATATTGATTTTGGATTTTGGAATATTGTTGATTTTGGTGATGGCACGGATGAAATTGAGTAAATCCTAGAAAAGTGAGTGAGCAATGAGTCTGAGGAAATGAAGAGGAATCCAGGAATCCGTCGTCTTAATGAGCACGATTTTGTTTACTGTTCTTCTCTGTTGTCTTAAAGAGGACGATTTAGTTTCTTAGTTTGTGCATCTCCGCAATATAAATCTTAACGACGGGAAACCCGGGTCGGGATTTTGGGGACCAGGCGGACACGATGTGATCACTCTTTACCGGGTTTTGTTGACCGGTACACTAACACATTACTGATTTGATAATAAACAATTTTGGATTACTTACAATTCAAAATAACGTAACGTCCTTATTGAAACGAGGGGGGTTTTAACCGGGTTTATTAGCCCGACTTAAAATTGAAGTGACGTTATGCATGGTAACTTATTAACTGGCCAGGTTCCATCTAAATTTGCTGTTTATGCAAAGTAATGGCCAGTCCAAAAGTGCCGGTTGAGAGGAGAATTCTTGCTTAATTGTGCATCTCCAGAGAAAGCAACGGAATGAATGTTAGAGACCATGCTGAAAACATGTGCAGAAAAAGTGTTTATTTTTGTCCATGAAATTGCTGTTTATAAAATAATTTTTGTATTCGTGGAGTCACAATGTAAATTTTTTGATAATTAACAATTCAATCTGTTTAATTGTTCCTGGATTTATTGGCATGTAGAATGTGGAAGCCTTGACCTTTCGCTGGCCCCAAGTACGTTTCACAAAATACGTATTTTAAATATATCACAAAATCAATTTTAAAATAAAGCATAACATTTTATTAAACAATTAATTTCAGAAAACTCTGTAAATGCAGCAATTCACTCGGTCCTTGATAATAAAAAATAACCCAGAGCCAAAAGTTTAATTGCAGAGTTCAAAAATTGATAAAGCGTAACGCCGCAAACTAGTAAAAATTTAATGTACCTACGGTGGTAATATATATTTTAGATGTTAAGTTTATGGGGATTTCTAGAAATTACAGACCTAAGAAAGTTTGAATTTCAGCAAATTTAAATTTTTCCAACCGTTTTGACACCCAAAAACTATCAACTACTCAAAAAGCACGTGCATTTTAATATGTTTATAAGCATAAATACCTCTAACTAATCTAGAAATCATAAATTCATAGAAATTTTATATTTAGCATCTGCACTGCACAACTACAATATTTCGCGAATGTACCTACATTTGCAAAATTTTCCCCAGAATATCTTCCTCCCTTGAGGAACCTTTTATTTCACCACAGGGCTAAAAACTGCCCGACATTTTAAACCCCACATCAAACATAGTTTCGCATCCTACTTTCTCCACGAGCAACAAATTTGAGCAAATTTTAGGAGCAAGAAATGAAAGCCACATCACACGGAAAACTTTCCCCAGGGAATTCATCCTTCGCGGTTTGCTCATTTTGTTCACGACTGGAAATAATTATTCCGCCAAAAGAACAACGACCAAACCACGAAACTCGACAACAACACTTTCTCCCCGACTTTTACTTACTTTTAATTCTTAATGTTTTAACAGAGCAGCATTTCTGGGGGAAAATAACAGAAATTTGTTTTTCAAAACTTTATTTAACTTCGAATTGCCCGAGTTGGAAGGTTTTGAAATTTAGAAAAATTTCAAGGTCAAAATTTTAGTTTATCCTGCCAAACGAAAATTGCTACACTTGAATTTGTTTTTTTTTCTGTAATGTCAAAGTTAATAGGTTGCACGTTGAGGTTAAACTTTGACCTTGTGACCAAATCTGACACCAAGTTCCACATTTTTAAAGTTGAATTCACATATCCTCCAAACATCTGTATCAAAATTAAATTAGCCGTCAAAAATTTAGGATCGCTCATAAAGCAGACAGACTGACACGACTCGTTCGATAAGGAAATTTCCCCCTATGAAGAAAAAGTATGGAATTTTTCAACCAGAAATGCGTGAAGGTAACGGAGCGTGAGACGTGAAAAATTGGATTCACACACTCACACAGGGAAAAATTGTTTTCATTTCATACAAAAAACAGGTTTTCACAGGTTTTAAATGAGGGTAAAAACTTGATCTCAATATCTCTGAAAGAGAAAGTCTGTTGTTTCTTTTTCTGTGGGAGAAAAACTTAGGCGGAGAAGAAAAACACGCAATTACTTGTCCACTTCTTGCCAACAAGGACATTATTTAAAAGAACATTTTGAACTCTCTAAAAGTTTAGAGGTTAGATAAATTTCAAAACTTTTGTGTTCCATGTTTCCCTGGGTTTGTTTTGTGGTGAGAGAGAAAACGGACATTACATGTGGACAAAGTTTAGGAGAGAGTATTTATTTAACGCCGAGCTGATTCTATACCTGTTTTTCTGTTGTGCGGAAAATTATGGGTTAAATAAACTAAAGCTAGTTAGACTTTCTCCTCTATCTGGTCAGGGTATAAGGAGCGACATTGAATTTATGCATAAATGTTGGATTATCACGGTTTTTAACCCCAAATATATTTAAAGCTGTGTCCAAGCATAAATAATTGTACGTAGCAATTCGTCACAGAATTTTATTAAAGGTAATTTTGTTTTCAGGAATTAATGCGCTACATACTTTTCATTTCCTTGCTTTTCATTTCCTTGAATTTCCTTGCCCATCATTTAATTATCATTTAAAATACAGTGCTTGTGGTTATACCAGTTCAAAAATGTTAAAAATAGTGTGTTAAGTTTACATTTTGCGTTCAACTTTAATAGTGTAACCACTCAAAATACTTTCAATGATTCTTTTCCAAATTTAATACGTTCTTGCCGATTGAGTCATTTATTTTGTCACTGATTATGAGTCAAGTTGAATTTCGGGGTAAATAAATTTTACCAATTCGCGAAAAATTACAACCACGCGGATGTACTTACCAGTTATAAAATGAATAAGAAAGCTATCGCCTGGTAACAAATGGTATTACCACCCAATTCTTCAGACTGTACGCATTTAAATATTTAACTTATTACGCAGTTTAGCAGATAAAATGAGATGGTTTTCTCTACCCCCTGATAAAATACTGCTGCCAAAAATTTCCAATTTTGGACGGAATTTGCTTATTTGACATCATCCGAGTCTTTTCCGCTGTTTTCAGACGGCGGAGAAAGTTGGGAGGAACGGGGGTAAATGCATAAAAGATTTGTTGGAGTTGCAGGGAATTTTGACCTTGACTTCGATCTACACTTTTAGGAATCTAGTATAGTCACGCAGGTCAGGTACTGACTTCTCGGTACTAACATTGCTACCGATTGGTATTAAAATTATGCCGCTCCGTAAATATTTGCTACGGATAGGTAAAACTTTAATACCGAGATATTTCTAGACGGTATTAGTTAACAATGCCTCTTTTTTAGTCTAACATTAACACCGTTTGGCATTATTGTAATATTGGGTTTGTAAAAGTGTACTAAATAATGCCTCACTTTATAATAATGATGATAAGATTGACGGGATGCTTGGACCTCTGTG
>NW_019091344.1:0-6673 GCF_002217175.1 Folsomia candida | reverse complement strand
AAGCTGTTCCTTGAGGAACACATGAGGAACACCGGGAACATATGAGCAACATCGAGGACACGACCCGGAACACGTGTTCCAAGTGTTCCAAGCTTGTTCCTTGAGGAACACATGAGGAACACCGAGGAACACATGAGGAACATCGAGGAACACGACCCGGAACACGTGTTCCAAGGTGTTCCAAGCTTGTTCCTTAGGAACACATGGAGGAACACCGAGGAACACATGAGGAACACGAGACACATAGGAACACGAACACGACCCGGAACACGTGTTCCAAGGTGTTCCAAGCTTGTTCCTTGAGGAACACATGAGGAAACGAGGAACACTGAGGAACATCGAGGAACACGACCCGGAACACGTGTTCCAAGGTGTTCCAAGCTTGTTCCTTGAGGAACACATGAGGAACAACATGAGGAACATCGAGGAACACGACCCGGAACACGTGTTCCAAGGTGTTCCAAGCTTGTTCCTTGAGGAACACATGAGGAACACCGAGGAACACATGAGGAACATCGAGGAAACACCCGGAACACGTGTTCCAAGGTGTTCCAAGCTTGTTCCTTGAGGAACACATGAGGAACACCGAGGAACACATGAGGAACATCGAGGAACACGACCCGGAACACGTGTTCCAAGGTGTTCCAAGCTTGTTCCTTGAGGAACACATGAGGAACACCGAGGAACACATGAGGAACATCGAGGAACACGACCCGGAACACGTGTTCCAAGGTGTTCCAAGCTTGTTCCTTGAGGAACACATGAAGGAACACCGGTAGGAATCAAACACGACCCGGAACACGTGTCCAAAGGTGTTCCAAGCTTGTTCCTTGAGGAACACATGAGAAACACCAGGAACACATGAGGAACATCGAGGAACACGACCCGAACACGTGTTCCAAGGTGTTCCAAGCTTGTTCCTTGAGGAAACATGAGGAACACCGAGGAACACATGAGGAACATCGAGGAACACGACCCGGAACACGTGTTCCAAGGTGTTCCAAGCTTGTTCCTTGAGGAACACATGAGGAACCACCGAGGAACACGACCCGGAACACGTGTTCCAAGGTGTTCCAAGCTTGTTCCTTGAGGAACACATGAGGAACACCGAGGAACACATGAGGAACATCGAGGAACACGACCCGGAACACGTGTTCCAAGGTGTTCCAAGCTTGTTCCTTGAGGAACACATGAGGAACACGAGGAACACATGAGGAACATCGAGGAACACGACCCGGAACACGTGTTCCAAGGTGTTCCAAGCTTGTTCCTTGAGGAAGACATGAGGAACACCGAGGACACATGAGGAACATCGAGGAACACGACCCGGAACACGTGTTCCAAGGTGTTCCAAGCTTGTTCCTTGAGGAACACATGAGGAACACGAGGAACACATGAGGAACATCGAGGAACACGACCCGGAACACGTGTTCCAAGGTGTTCCAAGCTTGTTCCTTGAGGAACACATGAGGAACACCGAGGAACACATGAGGAACATCGAGGAACACGAGACCGGACAGCACACGCACCGTGTTCCAAGGTGTTCCAAGCTTGTTCCTTGAGGAAACATGAGGAACACCGAGGAACACATGAGGAACATCGAGGAACACGACCCGGAACACGTGTTCCAAGGTGTTCCAAGCTTGTTCCTTGAGGAACACATAGACACGAGGAACACATGAGCACGAGGAACACATGAGGAACATCGAGGAACACGACCCGGAAAACGTGTTCCAAGGTGTTCCAAGCTTGTTCCTTGAGGAACACATGAGGAACACCGAGGAACACATGAGGAACATCGAGGAACACGACCCGGAACACGTGTTCCAAGGTGTTCCAAGCTTGTTCCTTGAGGAACACATGAGGAACACATGAGGAACATCGAGGAACACGACCCGGAACACGTGTTCCAAGGTGTTCCAAGCTTGTCCTTGAGGAACACATGAGAACACCGAGGAACACATGAGGAACATCGAGGAACACGACCCGGAACACGTGTTCCAAGGTGTTCCAAGCTTGTTCCTTGAGGAACACATGAGGAACACCGAGGAACACATGAGGAACATCGAGGAACACGACCCGGAACACGTGTTCCAAGGTGTTCCAAGCTTGTTCCTTGAGGAACACATGAGGAACACCGAGGAACACATGAGGAACATCGAGGAACACGACCCGGAACACGTGTTCCAAGGTGTTCCCAGCTTGTTCCTTGAGGAACACATGAGGAACACCGAGGAACACATGAGGAACATCGAGGAACACGACCCGGAACACGTGTTCCAAGGTGTTCCAAGCTTGTTCCTTGAGGAACACATGAGGAACACCGAGGAACACATGAGGAACATCGAGGAACACGACCCGGAACACGTGTTCCAAGGTGTTCCAAGCTTGTTCCTTGAGGAACACATGAGGAACACCGAGGAACACAAGAGGAACATCGAGGAACACGAACCCGGAACACCGTGTTCCAAGGTGTTCCAAGCTTGTTCCTTGAGGAACACATGAGGAACACCGAGGAACACATGAGGAACATCGAGGAACACGAACCGGAACACGTGTTCCAAGGTGTTCCAAGCTTGTTCCTTGAGGAACACATGAGGAACACCGAGGAACACATGAGGAACATCGAGGAACACGACCCGGAACACGTGTTCCAAGGTGTTCCAAGCTTGTTCCTTGAGGAACACATGAGAACACCGAGGAACACATGAGGAACATCGAGGAACACGACCCGGAACACGTGTTCCAAGGTGTTCCAAGCTTGTTCCTTGAGGAACACATGAGGAACACCGAGGAACACATGAGGAACATCGAGGAACACGACCCGGAACACGTGTTCCAAGGTGTTCCAAGCTTGTTCCTTGAGGAACACATGAGGAACACCGAGGAACACATGAGGAACATCGAGGAACACGACCCGGAACACGTGTTCCAAGGTGTTCCAAGCTTGTTCCTTGAGGAACACATGAGGAACACCGAGGAACACTGAGGAACATCGAGGAACACGACCCGGAACACGTGTTCCAAGGTTCCAAGCTTGTTCCTTGAGGAACACATGAGAACACGAGGAACACATGACTCGAGGAACACATGAGGAACACGAACGAGAACACGGAACACGACGAACAGTGTTCCAAGGTGTTCCAAGCTTGTTCCTTGAGGAACACATGAGGAACACCGAGGAACACATGAGGAACATCGAGGAACACGACCCGGAACACGTGTTCCAAGGTGTTCCAAGCTTGTTCCTTGAGGAACACATGAGGAACACCGAGGAACACATGAGGAACACGAGGAACACTGACGGAGGAACACGACCCGGAACACGTGTTCCAAGGTGTTCCAAGCTTGTTCCTTGAGGAACACATGAGGAACACCGAGGAACACATGAGGAACATCGAGGAACACGACCCGGAACACGTGTTCCAAGGTGTTCCAAGCTTGTTCCTTGAGGAACACATGAGGAACACATGAGGAACATCGAGGAACACGACCCGGAACACGTGTTCCAAGGTGTTCCAAGCTTGTTCCTTGAGGAACACATGAGGAACACCGAGGAACACATGAGGAACATCGAGGAACACGACCCGGAACACGTGTTCCAAGTGTTCAAGCTTGTTCCTTGAGGAACACATGAGGAACACCGAGGACACATGAGGAACATCGAGGAACACGACCGGAACACGTGTTCCAAGGTGTTCCAAGCTTGTTCCTTGAGGAACACATGAGGAACACTCGAGGAACACTGACCCGGAACAGTGTTCCAAGGTGTTCCAAGCTTGTTCCTTGAGGAACACATGAGGAACATCGAGGAACACGACACGGAACACGTGTTCCAAGGTGTTCCAAGCTTGTTCCTTGAGGAACACATGAGAACACCGAGGAACACATGAGGAACATCGAGGAACACGACCCGGAACACGTGTTCCAAGGTGTTCCAAGCTTGTTCCTTGAGGAACACATGAGGAACACCGAGGAACACATGAGGAACATCGAGGAACACGACCCGGAACACGTGTTCCAAGGTGTTCCAAGCTTGTTCCTTGAGGAACACATGAGGAACACCGAGGAACACATGAGGAACATCGAGGAACACGACCCGGAACACGTGTTCCAAGGTGTTCCAAGCTTGTTCCTTGAGGAACACATGAGGAACACCGAGGAACACATGAGGAACATCGAGGAACACGACCCGGAACACGTGTTCCAAGGTGTTCCAAGCTTGTTCCTTGAGGAACACATGAACACGAGGAACACATGAGGAACATCGAGGAACACGACCCGGAACACGTGTTCCAAGGTGTTCCAAGCTTGTTCCTTGAGGAACACATGAGGAACACGAGGAACACATGAGGAACATCGAGGAACACTGAGGAACACCGGAACAGACACACGGACACGACGAACAGTGTTCCAAGGTGTTCCAAGCTTGTTCCTTGAGGAACACATGAGGAACACCGAGGAACACATGAGGAACATCGAGGAACACGACCCGGAACACGTGTTCCAAGGTGTTCCAAGCTTGTTCCTTGAGGAACACATGAGGAACACGAGGAACACATGAGGAACACGAACATGAGGAACACGAGGAACACGACCCGGAAACGTGTTCCAAGGTGTTCCAAGCTTGTTCCTTGAGGAACACATGAGGAACACCGAGGAACACATGAGGAACATCGAGGAACACGACCCGGAACACGTGTTCCAAGGGGTTCCAAGCTTGTTCCTTGAGGAACACATGAGGAACACATGAGGAACATCGAGGAACACGACCCGGAACACGTGTTCCAAGGTGTTCCAAGCTTGTTCCTTGAGGAACACATGAGGAACACCGAGGAACACATGAGGAACATCGAGGAACACGACCCGGAACACGTGTTCCAAGGTGTTCCAAGCTTGTTCCTTGAGGAACACATGAGGAACACCGAGGACACATGAGGAACATGAGGACACGAGGAACACGAGAACCCGGAACACGTGTTCCAAGGTGTTCCAAGCTTGTTCCTTGAAGAACACATGAGGAACATCGAGGAACACGACCCGGAACACGTGTTCCAAGGTGTTCCAAGCTTGTTCCTTGAAGAACACATGAGGAACATCGAGGAACACGACCCGGAACACGTGTTCCAAGGTGTTCCAAGCTTGTTCCTTGAGGAACACATGAGGAACACCGAGGAACACATGAGGAACATCGAGGAACACGACCCGGAACACGTGTTCCAAGGTGTTCCAAGCTTGTTCCTTGAGGAACACATGAGGAACACCGAGGAACACATGAGGAACATCGAGGAACACGACCCGGAACACGTGTTCCAAGGTGTTCCAAGCTTGTTCCTTGAGGAACACATGAGGAACATCGAGGAACACGACCCGGAACACGTGTTCCAAGGTGTTCCAAGCTTGTTCCTTGAGGAACACATGAGGAACACCGAGGAACACATGAGGAACATCGAGGAACACGACCCGGAACACGTGTTCCAAGGTGTTCCAAGCTTGTTCCTTGAGGAACACATGAGGAACACCGAGGAACACATGAGGAACATCGAGGAACACGACCCGCAACACGTGTTCCAAGGTGTTCCAAGCTTGTTCCTTGAGGAACACATGAGGAACACCGAGGAAACATGAGGAACATCGAGGAACACGACCCGGAACACGTGTTCCAAGGTGTTCCAAGCTTGTTCCTTGAGGAACACATGAGGAACACCGAGGAACACATGAGGAACATCGAGGAACACGACCCGGAACACGTGTTCCAAGGTGTTCCAAGCTTGTTCCTTGAGGAACACATGAGGAACACCGAACACATGAGGAACATCGAGGAACACGACCCGGAACACGTGTTCCAAGGTGTTCCAAGCTTGTTCCTTGAGGAACACATGAGGAACACCGAGGAACACATGAGGAACATCCAGGGACACATGAGGAACATCGAGGAACACGACCGGAACACGTGTTCCAAGGTGTTCCAAGCTTGTTCCTTGAGGAACACATGAGGAACACCGAGGAACACATGAGGAACATCGAGGAACACGACCCGGAACACGTGTTCCAAGGTGTTCCAAGCTTGTTCCTTGAGGAACACATGAGGAACACCGAGGAACACATGAGGAACATCGAGGAACACGACCCGGAACACGTGTTCCAAGGTGTTCCAAGCTTGTTCCTTGAGGAACACATGAGGAACACCGAGGAACACATGAGGAACATCGAGGAACACGACCCGGAACACGTGTTCCAAGGTGTTCCAAGCTTGTTCCTTGAAACACATGAGGAACACCGAGGAACACATGAGGAACATCGAGGAACACGACCCGGAACACGTGTTCCAAGGTGTTCCAAGCTTGTTCCTTGAGGAACACATGAGGAACACCGAGGAACACATGAGGAACATCGAGGAACACGACCCGGAACACGTGTTCCAAGGTGTTCCAAGCTTGTTCCTTGAGGAACACATGAGGAACACCGAGGAACACATGAGGAACATCGAGGAACACGACCCGGAACACGTGTTCCAAGGTGTTCCAAGCTTGTTCCTTGACGAACACATGAGGAACATCGAGGAACACGACCCGGAACACTGTTCCAAGGTGTTCCAAGCTTGTTCCTTGAGGAACACATGAGGAGATCGAGGAACACGACCCGGAACACGCTGTTCCAAGGTGTTCCAAGC
>NW_019091343.1:0-7116 GCF_002217175.1 Folsomia candida | reverse complement strand
AAGCTTGGAACACCTTGGAACACGTGTTCCGGGTCGTGTTCCTCGATGTTCCTCATTGTTCCTCGGTGTTCCTCATGTGTTCCTCAAGGAACAAGCTTGGAACACCTTGGAACACGTGTTCCGGGTCGTGTTTCCTCGATGTTCCTCATGTGTTCCTCAAGGAACAGTTGAACACCTGGAACACGTGTTCCGGGTCGTGTTCCTCGATGTTCCTCATGTGTTCCTGGGTTCCTCATGTGTTCCTCAAGGAACAAGCTTGGAACACCTTGGAACACGTGTTCCGGGTCGTGTTCCTCGATGTTCCTCATGTGTTCCTCGGTGTTCCTCATGTGTTCCTCAAGGAACAAGCTTGGAACACCTTGGAACACGTGTTCCGGGTCGTGTTCCTCGATGTTCCTCATGTGTTCCTCGGTGTTCCTCATGTGTTCCTCAAGGAACAAGCTTGGAACACCTTGGAACACGTGTTCCGGGTCGTGTTCCTCGATGTTCCTCATGTGTTCCTCGGTGTTCCTCATGTGTTCCTCAAGGAACAAGCTTGGAACACCTTGGAACACGTGTTCCGGGTCGTGTTCCTCGATGTTCCTCATGTGTTCCTCGGTGTTCCTCATGTGTTCCTCAAGGAACAAGCTTGGAACACCTTGGAACACGTGTTCCGGGTCGTGTTCCTCGATGTTCCTCATGTGTTCCGGTGTTCCTCATGTGTTCCTCAAGGAACAAGCTTGGAACACCTTGGAACACGTGTTCCGGGTCGTGTTCCTCGATGTTCCTCATGTGTTCCTCGGTGTTCCTCATGTGTTCCTCAAGGAACAAGCTTGGAACACCTTGGAACACGTGTTCCGGGTCGTGTTCCTCGATGTTCCTCATGTGTTTCCTCAAGGAACAAGCTTGGAACACCTTGGAACACGTGTTCCGGGTCGTGTTCCTCGATGTTCCTCATGTGTTCCTGGGTTCCTCATGTGTTCCTCAAGGAACAAGCTTGGAACACCTTGGAACACGTGTTCCGGGTCGTGTTCCTCGATGTTCCTCATGTGTTCCTCGGTGTTCCTCATGTGTTCCTCAAGGAACAAGCTTGGAACACCTTGGAACACGTGTTCCGGGTCGTGTTCCTCGATGTTCCTCATGTGTTCCTCGGTGTTCCTCATGTGTTCCTCAAGGAACAAGCTTGGAACACCTTGGAACACGTGTTCCGGGTCGTGTTCCTCGATGTTCCTCATGTGTTCCTCGGTGTTCCTCATGTGTTCCTCAAGGAACAAGCTTGGAACACCTTGGAACACGTGTTCCGGGTGGTGTTCCTCGATGTTTTTCATGTGTTCCTCAAGGAACAAGCTTGGAACACCTTGGAACACGTGTTCCGGGTCGTGTTCCTCGATGTTCCTCATGTGTTCCTCGGTGTTCCTCATGTGTTCCTCAAGGAACAAGCTTGGAACACCTTGGAACACGTGTTCCGGGTCGTGTTCCTCGATGTTCCTCATGTGTTCCTCGGTGTTCCTCATGTGTTCCTCAAGGAACAAGCTTGGAACACCTTGGAACACGTGTTCCGGGTCGTGTTCCTCGATGTTCCTCATGTGTTCCTCGGTGTTCCTCATGTGTTCCTCAAGGAACAAGCTTGGAACACCTTGGAACACGTGTTCCGGGTCGTGTTCCTCGATGTTCCTCATGTGTTCCTCGGTGTTCCTCATGTGTTCCTCAAGGAACAAGCTTGGAACACCTTGGAACACGTGTTCCGGGTCGTGTTCCTCGATGTTCCTCATGTGTCCCTCAAGGAACAAGCTTGGAACACCTTGGAACACGTGTTCCGGGTCGTGTTCCTCGATGTTCCTCATGTGTTCCTCGGTGTTCCTCATGTGTTCCTCAAGGAACAAGCTTGGAACACCTTGGAACACGTGTTCCGGGTCGTGTTCCTCGATGTTCCTCATGTGTTCCTCGGTGTTCCCATGTGTTCCTCAAGGAACAAGCTTGGAACACCTTGGAACACGTGTTCCGGGTCGTGTTCCTCGATGTTCCTCATGTGTTCCTCGGTGTTCCTCATGTGTTCCTCAAGGAACAAGCTTGGAACACCTTGGAACACGTGTTCCGGGTCGTGTTCCTCGATGTTCCTCATGTGTTCCTCGGTGTTCCTCATGTGTTCCTCAAGGAACAAGCTTGGAACACCTTGGAACACGTGTTCCGGGTCGTGTTCCTCGATGTTCCTCATGTGTTCCTCGGTGTTCCTCATGTGTTCCTCAAGGAACAAGCTTGGAACACCTTGGAACACGTGTTCCGGGTCGTGTTCCTCGATGTTCCTCATGTGTTCCTCGGTGTTCCTCATGTGTTCCTCAAGGAACAAGCTTGGAACACCTTGGAACACGTGTTCCGGGTCGTGTTCCTCGATGTTCCTCATGTGTTCCTCGGTGTTCCTCATGTGTTCCTCAAGGAACAAGCTTGGAACACCTTGGAACACGTGTTCCGGGTCGTGTTCCTCGATGTTCCTCATGTGTTCCTCGGTGTTCCTCATGTGTTCCTCAAGGAACAAGCTTGGAACACCTTGGAACACGTGTTCCGGGTCGTGTTCCTCGATGTTCCTCATGTGTTCCTCAAGGAACAAGCTTGGAACACCTTGGAACACGTGTTCCGGGTCGTGTTCCTCGATGTTCCTCATGTGTTCCCGGGTTCCTCATGTGTTCCTCAAGGAACAAGCTTGGAACACCTTGGAACACGTGTTCCGGGTCGTGTTCCTCGATGTTCCTCATGTGTTCCTCGGTGTTCCTCATGTGTTCCTCAAGGAACAAGCTTGGAACACCTTGGAACACGTGTTCCGGGTCGTGTTCCTCGATGTTCCTCATGTGTTCCTCGGTGTTCCTCATGTGTTCCTCAAGGAACAAGCTTGGAACACCTTGGAACACGTGTTCCGGGTCGTGTTCCTCGATGTTCCTCATGTGTTCCTCGGTGTTCCTCATGTGTTCCTCAAGGAACAAGCTTGGAACACCTTGGAACACGTGTTCCGGGTCGTGTTCCTCGATGTTCCTCATGTGTTCCTCGGTGTTCCTCATGTGTTCCTCAAGGAACAAGCTTGGAACACCTTGGAACACGTGTTCCGGGTCGTGTTCCTCGATGTTCCTCATGTGTTCCTCGTGTTCCTCATGTGTTCCTCAAGGAACAAGCTTGGAACACCTTGGAACACGTGTTCCGGGTCGTGTTCCTCGATGTTCCTCATGTGTTCCTCGGTGTTCCTCATGTGTTCCTCAAGGAACAAGCTTGGAACACCTTGGAACACGTGTTCCGGGTCGTGTTCCTCGATGTTCCTCATGGTGTTCCTCAGGAACAAGCTTGGAACACCTTGGAACACGTGTTCCGGGTCGTGTTCCTCGATGTTCCTCATGTGTCCTGGGTTCCTCATGTGTTCCTCAAGGAACAAGCTTGGAACACCTTGGAACACGTGTTCCGGGTCGTGTTCCTCGATGTTCCTCATGTGTTCCTCGGTGTTCCTCATGTGTTCCTCAAGGAACAAGCTTGGAACACCTTGGAACACGTGTTCCGGGTCGTGTTCCTCGATGTTCCTCATGTGTTCCTCGGTGTTCCTCATGTGTTCCTAAGGAACAAGCTTGGAACACCTTGGAACACGTGTTCCGGGTCGTGTTCCTCGATGTTCCTCATGTGTTCCTCGGTGTTCCTCATGTGTTCGTCAAGGAACAAGCTTGGAACACCTTGGAACACGTGTTCCGGGTCGTGTTCCTCGATGTTCCTCATGTGTTCGTCAAGGAACAAGCTTGGAACACCTTGGAACACGTGTTCCGGGTCGTGTTCCTCGATGTTCCTCATGTGTTCCTCGGTGTTCCTCATGTGTTCCTCAAGGAACAAGCTTGGAACACCTTGGAACACGTGTTCCGGGTCGTGTTCCTCGATGTTCCTCATGTGTTCCTCGGTGTTCCTCATGTGTTCCTCAAGGAACAAGCTTGGAACACCTTGGAACACGTGTTCCGGGTCGTGTTCCTCGATGTTCCTCATGTGTTCCTCGGTGTTCCTCAGTGTTCCTCAAGGAACAAGCTTGGAACACCTTGGAACACGTGTTCCGGGTCGTGTTCCTCGATGTTCCTCATGTGTTCCTCGGTGTTCCTCATGTGTTCCTCAAGGAACAAGCTTGGAACACCTTGGAACACGTGTTCCGGGTCGTGTTCCTCGATGTTCTTCATGTGTTCCTCAAGGAACAAGCTTGGAACACCTTGGAACACGTGTTCCGGGTCGTGTTCCTCGATGTTCCTCATGTGTTCCTCGGTGTTCCTCATGTGTTCCTCAAGGAACAAGCTTGGAACACCTTGGAACACGTGTTCCGGGTCGTGTTCCTCGATGTTCCTCATGTGTTCCTCGTGTTCCCATGTGTTCCTCAAGGAACAAGCTTGGAACACCTTGGAACACGTGTTCCGGGTCGTGTTCCTCGATGTTCCTCATGTGTTCCTCAAGGAACAAGCTTGGAACACCTTGGAACACGTGTTCCGGGTCGTGTTCCTCGATGTCCTCATGTGTTCCTCGGTGTTCCTCATGTGTTCCTCAAGGAACAAGCTTGGAACACCTTGGAACACGTGTTCCGGGTCGTGTTCCTCGATGTTCCTCATGTGTTTTCTCTCAAGGAACAAGCTTGGAACACCTTGGAACACGTGTTCCGGGTCGTGTTCCTCGATGTTCCTCATGTGTTCCTCGGTGTTCCTCATGTGTTCCTCAAGGAACAAGCTTGGAACACCTTGGAACACGTGTTCCGGGTCGTGTTCCTCGATGTTCCTCATGTTGGTTCCTCAAGGAACAAGCTTGGAACACCTTGGAACACGTGTTCCGGGTCGTGTTCCTCGATGTTCCTCATGTGCCTGGGTTCCTCATGTGTTCCTCAAGGAACAAGCTTGGAACACCTTGGAACACGTGTTCCGGGTCGTGTTCCTCGATGTTCCTCATGTGTTCCTCGGTGTTCCTCATGTGTTCCTCAAGGAACAAGCTTGGAACACCTTGGAACACGTGTTCCGGGTCGTGTTCCTCGATGTTCCTCATGTGTTCCTCGGTGTTCCTCATGTGTTCCTCAAGGAACAAGCTTGGAACACCTTGGAACACGTGTTCCGGGTCGTGTTCCTCGATGTTCCTCATGTGTTCCTCGGTGTTCCTATGTGTTCCTCAAGGAACAAGCTTGGAACACCTTGGAACACGTGTTCCGGGTCGTGTTCCTCGATGTTCCTCATGTGTGTGTTCCTCAAGGAACAAGCTTGGAACACCTTGGAACACGTGTTCCGGGTCGTGTTCCTCGATGTTCCTCATGTGTTCCTCGGTGTTCCTCATGTGTTCCTCAAGGAACAAGCTTGGAACACCTTGGAACACGTGTTCCGGGTCGTGTTCCTCGATGTTCCTCATGTGTTCCTCGGTGTTCCTCATGTGTTCCTCAAGGAACAAGCTTGGAACACCTTGGAACACGTGTTCCGGGTCGTGTTCCTCGATGTTCCTCAGTGTTCCTCGGTGTTCCTCATGTGTTCCTCAAGGAACAAGCTTGGAACACCTTGGAACACGTGTTCCGGGTCGTGTTCCTCGATGTTCCTCATGTGTTCCTCGGTGTTCCTCATGTGTTCCTCAAGGAACAAGCTTGGAACACCTTGGAACACGTGTTCCGGGTCGTGTTCCTCGATGTTCCTCATGTGTTCCTCGTGTTCCTCATGTGTTCTCAAGGAACAAGCTTGGAACACCTTGGAACACGTGTTCCGGGTCGTGTTCCTCGATGTTCCTCATGTGTTCCTCGGTGTTCCTCATGTGTTCCTCAAGGAACAAGCTTGGAACACCTTGGAACACGTGTTCCGGGTCGTGTTCCTCGATGTTCCCTCATGTGTTCCTCAAGGAACAAGCTTGGAACACCTTGGAACACGTGTTCCGGGTCGTGTTCCTCGATGTTCCTCATGTGTCCCTCGGTGTTCCTCATGTGTTCCTCAAGGAACAAGCTTGGAACACCTTGGAACACGTGTTCCGGGTCGTGTTCCTCGATGTTCCTCATGTGTCCCTCGGTGTTCCTCATGTGTTCCTCAAGGAACAAGCTTGGAACACCTTGGAACACGTGTTCCGGGTCGTGTTCCTCGATGTTCCTCATGTGTTCCTCGGTGTTCCTCATGTGTTCCTCAAGGAACAAGCTTGGAACACCTTGGAACACGTGTTCCGGGTCGTGTTCCTCGATGTTCCTCATGGTGTTCCCTCAAGGAACAAGCTTGGAACACCTTGGAACACGTGTTCCGGGTCGTGTTCCTGATGTTCCTCATGTGTTCCTCGGTGTTCCTCATGTGTTCCTCAAGGAACAAGCTTGGAACACCTTGGAACACGTGTTCCGGGTCGTGTTCCTCGATGTTCCTCATGTGTTCCTCGGTGTTCCTCATGTGTTCCTCAAGGAACAAGCTTGGAACACCTTGGAACACGTGTTTCCGGTTCGTGTTCCCTCGGTGTCCTCATGTGTTCCTCAAGGAACAAGCTTGGAACACCTTGGAACACGTGTTCCGGGTCGTGTTCCTCGATGTTCCTCATGTGTTCCTCGGTGTTCCTCAAGGAACAAGCTTGGAACACCTTGGAACACGTGTTCCGGGTCGTGTTCCTCGATGTTCCTATGTGTTCCTCGGTGTTCCTCATGTGTTCCTCAAGGAACAAGCTTGGAACACCTTGGAACACGTGTTCCGGGTCGTGTTCCTCGATGTTCCTCAGTGTTCCTGGGTTCCTCATGTGTTCCTCAAGGAACAAGCTTGGAACACCTTGGAACACGTGTTCCGGGTCGTGTTCCTCGATGTTCCTCAGTGTTCCCGGGTTCCTCATGTGTTCCTCAAGGAACAAGCTTGGAACACCTTGGAACACGTGTTCCGGGTCGTGTTCCTCGATGTTCCTCATGTGTTCCTCGGTGTTCCTCATGTGTTCCTCAAGGAACAAGCTTGGAACACCTTGGAACACGTGTTCCGGGTCGTGTTCCTCGATGTTCCTCATGTGTTCCTCGGTGTTCCTCATGTGTTCCTCAAGGAACAAGCTTGGAACACCTTGGAACACGTGTTCCGGGTCGTGTTCCTCGATGTTCCTCATGTGTTCTCAGGAGGAAAGGCTTGGAACACCTTGGAACACGTGTTCCGGGTCGTGTTCCTCGAT
>NW_019091342.1:0-7272 GCF_002217175.1 Folsomia candida | reverse complement strand
TGAGGAACACGACGGAACACTGCAGGCAACGCCGAGGAACACATGAGGAACATCGAGGAACACGACCCGGAACACGTGTTCCAAGGTGTTCCAAGCTTGTTCCTTGAGGAACACATGAGGAACACCGAGGAACACATGAGGAACATCGAGGAACACGACCCGGAACACGTGTTCCAAGGTGTTCCAAGCTTGTTCCTTGAGGAACACATGAGGAACACCGAGGAACACATGAGGAACATCGAGGAACACGACCCGGAACACGTGTTCCAAGGTGTTCCAAGCTTGTTCCTTGAGGAACACATGAGGAACACCGAGGAACACATGAGGAACATCGAGGAACACGACCCGGAACACGTGTTCCAAGGTGTTCCAAGCTTGTTCCTTGAGGAACACATGAGGACACCGAGGAACACATGAGGAACATCGAGGAACACGACCCGGAACACGTGTTCCAAGGTGTTCCAAGCTTGTTCCTTGAGGAACACATGAGGAACACCAGGAACACATGAGGAACATCGAGGAACACGACCCGGAACACGTGTTCCAAGGTGTTCCAAGCTTGTTCCTTGAGGAACACATGAGGAACACCGAGGAACACATGAGGAACATCGAGGAACACGACCCGGAACACGTGTTCCAAGGTGTTCCAAGCTTGTTCCTTGAGGAACACATGAGGAACACCGAGGAACACATGAGGAACATCGAGGAACACGACCCGGAACACGTGTTCCAAGGTGTTCCAAGCTTGTTCCTTGAGGAACACATGAGGAACACCGAGGAACACATGAGGAACATCGAGGAACACGACCCGGAACACGTGTTCCAAGGTGTTCCAAGCTTGTTCCTTGAAAAACACATGAGGAACATCGAGGAACACGACCCGGAACACGTGTTCCAAGGTGTTCCAAGCTTGTTCCTTGAGGAACACATGAGGAACACCGAGGAACACATGAGGAACATCGAGGAACACGACCCGGAACACGTGTTCCAAGGTGTTCCAAGCTTGTTCCTTGAGGAACACATGAGAACACGAGGAACACATGAAACATCGAGGAACACGACCCGGAACACGTGTTCCAAGGTGTTCCAAGCTTGTTCCTTGAGGAACACATGAGGAACACCAGGAACACATGAGGAACATCGAGGAACACGACCCGGAACACGTGTTCCAAGGTGTTCCAAGCTTGTTCCTTGAGGAACACATGAGGAACACCGAGGAACACATGAGGAACATCGAGGAACACGACCCGGAACACGTGTTCCAAGGTGTTCCAAGCTTGTTCCTTGAAGGAACACATGAGAACATCGAGGAACACGACCGAACACGTGTTCCAAGGTGTTCCAAGCTTGTTCCTTGAGGAACACATGAGGAACACCGAGGAACACATGAGGAACATCGAGGAACACGACCCGGAACACGTGTTCCAAGGTGTTCCAAGCTTGTTCCTTGAGAGACACTGAGGAACACCGAGGAACAATGAGGAACATCGAGGAACACGACCCGGAACACGTGTTCCAAGGTGTTCCAAGCTTGTTCCTTGAGGAACACATGAGGAACACCGAGGAACACATGAGGAACATCGAGGAACACGACCCGGAACACGTGTTCCAAGGTGTTCCAAGCTTGTTCCTTGAGGAACACATGAGGACACCGAGGAACACATGAGGAACATCGAGGAACACGACCCGGAACACGTGTTCCAAGGTGTTCCAAGCTTGTTCCTTGAGGAACACATGAGGAACACGAGGAACACATGAGGACATCGAGGAACACGACCCGGAACACGTGTTCCAAGGTGTTCCAAGCTTGTTCCTTGAGGAACACATGAGGAACACCGAGGAACACATGAGGCACATCGAGGAACACGACCCGGAACACGTGTTCCAAGGTGTTCCAAGCTTGTTCCTTGAGGAACACATGAGGAACACCGAGGAACACATGAGGAACATCGAGGAACACGACCCGGAACACGTGTTCCAAGGTGTTCCAAGCTTGTTCCTTGAGGAACACATGAGGAACACCGAGGAACACATGAGGAACATCGAGGAACACGACCCGGAACACGTGTTCCAAGGTGTTCCAAGCTTGTTCCTTGAGGAACACATGAGGAACATCGAGGAACACGACCGCGGAACACGTGTTCCAAGGTGTTCCAAGCTTGTTCCTGAAGAACACATGAGGAACATCGAGGAACACGACCCGGAACACGTGTTCCAAGGTGTTCCAAGCTTGTTCCTTGAGGAACACATGAGGAACACCGAGGAAACATGAGGAACATCGAGGAACACGACCCGGAACACGTGTTCCAAGGTGTTCCAAGCTTGTTCCTTGAGGAACACATGAGGAACACCGAGGAACACATGAGGAACATCGAGGAACACGACCCGGAACACGTGTTCCAAGGTGTTCCAAGCTTGTTCCTTGAGGAACACATGAGGAACACCGAGGAACACATGAGGAACATCGAGGAACACGACCCGGAACACGTGTTCCAAGGTGTTCCAAGCT
This sequence comes from Folsomia candida, assembly GCF_002217175.1. Lineage (NCBI taxonomy): Eukaryota > Metazoa > Arthropoda > Collembola > Entomobryomorpha > Isotomidae > Folsomia > Folsomia candida. The sequence continues at coordinate 4,763 of NW_019091342.1, read as the reverse complement.
TGTTCCTTGAGGAACACATGAGGAACACCGAGGAACACATGAGGAACATCGAGGAACACGACCCGGAACACGTGTTCCAAGGTGTTCCAAGCTTGTTCCTTGAGGAACACATGAGGAACACGAGGAACACATGAGGAACATCGAGGAACACGACCCGGAACACGTGTTCCAAGGTGTTCCAAGCTTGTTCCTTGAGGAACACATGAGGACACGAGGAACACATGAGGAACATCGAGGAACACGACCCGGAACACGTGTTCCAAGGTGTTCCAAGCTTGTTCCTTGAGGAACACATGAGGAACATCGAGGAACACGGACGCCGGAACACGTGTTCCAAGGTGTTCCAAGCTTGTTCCTTGAGAAATGAGACACACGTGAGAAACCGAGGACACATGAGGAACATCGAGGAACACGACCCGGAACACGTGTTCCAAGGTGTTCCAAGCTTGTTCCTTGAGGAACACATGAGGAACACCGAGGAACACATGAGGAACATCGAGGAACACGACCCGGAACACGTGTTCCAAGGTGTTCCAAGCTTGTTCCTTGAGGAACACATGAGGAACACAGGAACACATGAGGAACATCGAGGAACACGACCCGGAACACGTGTTCCAAGGTGTTCCAAGCTTGTTCCTTGAGGAACACATGAGGAACACCGAGGAACACATGAGGAACATCGAGGAACACGACCCGGAACACGTGTTCCAAGGTGTTCCAAGCTTGTTCCTTGAGGAACACATGAGGAACACCGAGGAACACATGAGGAACATCGAGGAACACGACCCGGAACACGTGTTCCAAGGTGTTCCAAGCTTGTTCCTTGAGGAACACATGAGGAACACCGAGGAACACATGAGGAACATCGAGGAACACGACCCGGAACACGTGTTCCAAGGTGTTCCAAGCTTGTTCCTTGAGGAACACATGAGGAACACCGAGGAACACATGAGGAACATCGAGGAACACGACCCGGAACACGTGTTCCAAGGTGTTCCAAGCTTGTTCCTTGAGGAACACATGAGGAAACGAGGAACACATGAGGAACATCGAGGAACACGACCCGGAACACGTGTTCCAAGGTGTTCCAAGCTTGTTCCTTGAGGAACACATGAGGAACACCGAGGAACACATGAGGAACATCGAGGAACACGACCCGGAACACGTGTTCCAAGGTGTTCCAAGCTTGTTCCTTGAGGAACACATGAGGAACACGAGGAACAGGAACACAGGAACGGAACCGTGTTCCAAGGTGTTCCAAGCTTGTTCCTTGAGGAACACATGAGGAACACCGAGGAACACATGAGGAACATCGAGGAACACGACCCGGAACACGTGTTCCAAGGTGTTCCAAGCTTGTTCCTTGAGGAACACATGAGGAACACCGAGGAACACATGAGGAACATCGAGGAACACGACCCGGAACACGTGTTCCAAGGTGTTCCAAGCTTGTTCCTTGAGGAACACATGAGGAACACCAGGAACACATGAGGAACATCGAGGACACGACCCGGAACACGTGTTCCAAGGTGTTCCAAGCTTGTTCCTTGAGGAACACATGAGGAACACCGAGGAACACATGAGGAACATCGAGGAACACGACCCGGAACACGTGTTCCAAGGTGTTCCAAGCTTGTTCCTTGAGGAACACATGAAGGAACATCGAGGAACACGACCCGGAACACGTGTTCCAAGGTGTTCCAAGCTTGTTCCTTGAGGAACACATGAGGAACACCGAGGAACACATGAGGAACATCGAGGAACACGACCCGGAACACGTGTTCCAAGGTGTTCCAAGCTTGTTCCTTGAGGAACACATGAGGAACACCGAGGAACACATGAGGAACATCGAGGAACACGACCCGGAACACGTGTTCCAAGGTGTTCCAAGCTTGTTCCTTGAGGAACACATGAGGAACACCGAGGAACACATGAGGAACATCGAGGAACACGACCCGGAACACGTGTTCCAAGGTGTTCCAAGCTTGTTCCTTGAGGAACACATGAGGAACACCGAGGAACACATGAGGACATCGAGGAACACGACCCGGAACACGTGTTCCAAGGTGTTCCAAGCTTGTTCCTTGAGGAACACATGAGGAACACCGAGGAACACATGAGGAACATCGAGGAACACGACCCGGAACACGTGTTCCAAGGTGTTCCAAGCTTGTTCCTTGAGGAACACATGAGGAACACCGAGGAACACATGAGGAACATCGAGGAACACGACCCGGAACACGTGTTCCAAGGTGTTCCAAGCTTGTTCCTTGAGGAACACATGAGGAACACCGAGGAACACATGAGGAACATCGAGGAACACGACCCGGAACACGTGTTCCAAGGTGTTCCAAGCTTGTTCCTTGAGGAACACATGAGGAACACCAGGAACACATGAGGAACATCGAGGAACACGACCCGGAACACGTGTTCCAAGGTGTTCCAAGCTTGTTCCTTGAGGAACACATGAGGAACACCGAGGAACACATGAGGAACATCGAGGAACACGACCCGGAACACGTGTTCCAAGGTGTTCCAAGCTTGTTCCTTGAGGAACACATGAGGAACATCGAGGAACACGACCCGGAACACGTGTTCCAAGGTGTTCCAAGCTTGTTCCTTGAGAAACACATGAGGAACATCGAGGAACACGACCCGGAACACGTGTTCCAAGGTGTTCCAAGCTTGTTCCTTGAGAAACACATGAGGAACACCGAGGAACACATGAGGAACATCGAGGAACACGACCCGGAACACGTGTTCCAAGGTGTTCCAAGCTTGTTCCTTGAGGAACACATGAGGAACACCGAGGAACACATGAGGAACATCGAGGAACACGACCCGGAACACGTGTTCCAAGGTGTTCCAAGCTTGTTCCTTGAGGAACACATGAGGAACACCGAGGAAACATGAGGAACATCGAGGAACACGACCCGGAACACGTGTTCCAAGGTGTTCCAAGCTTGTTCCTTGAGGAACACATGAGGAACACCGAGGAACACATGAGGAACATCGAGGAACACGACCCGGAACACGTGTTCCAAGGTGTTCCAAGCTTGTTCCTTGAGGAACACATGAGGAACACCGAGGAACACATGAGGAACATCGAGGAACACGACCCGGAACACGTGTTCCAAGGTGTTCCAAGCTTGTTCCTTGAGGAACACATGAGGAACACCGAGGAACACATGAGGAACATCGAGGAACACGACCCGGAACACGTGTTCCAAGGTGTTCCAAGCTTGTTCCTTGAGGAACACATGAGGAACACCGAGGAACACATGAGGAACATCGAGGAACACGACCCGGAACACGTGTTCCAAGGTGTTCCAAGCTTGTTCCTTGAGGAACACATGAGGAACACCGAGGAACACATGAGGAACATCGAGGAACACGACCCGGAACACGTGTTCCAAGGTGTTCCAAGCTTGTTCCTTGAAGACACACATGAGGAACATCGAGGAACACGACCCGGAACACGTGTTCCAAGGTGTTCCAAGCTTGTTCCTTGAGGAACACATGAGGAACACGAGGAACACATGAGGAACATCGAGGAACACGACCCGGAACACGTGTTCCAAGGTGTTCCAAGCTTGTTCCTTGAGGAACACATGAGGAACACCGAGGAACACATGAGGAACATCGAGGAACACGACCCGGAACACGTGTTCCAAGGTGTTCCAAGCTTGTTCCTTGAGGAACACATGAGGAACACCAGGAACACATGAGGAACATCGAGGAACACGACCCGGAACACGTGTTCCAAGGTGTTCCAAGCTTGTTCCTTGAGGAACACATGAGGAACACCGAGGAACACATGAGGAACATCGAGGAACACGACCCGGAACACGTGTTCCAAGGTGTTCCAAGCTTGTTCCTTGAGGAACACATGAGGAAACATCGAGGAACACGACCCGGAACACGTGTTCCAAGGTGTTCCAAGCTTGTTCCTTGAGGAACACATGAGGAACACGAGGAAACACGAACCCGGAACACGTGTTCCAAGGTGTTCCAAGCTTGTTCCTTGAGGAACACATGAGGAACACCGAGGAACACATGAGGAACATCGAGGAACACGACCCGGAACACGTGTTCCAAGGTGTTCCAAGCTTGTTCCTTGAGGAACACATGAGGAACACCGAGGAACACATGAGGAACATCGAGGAACACGACCCGGAACACGTGTTCCAAGGTGTTCCAAGCTTGTTCCTTGAGGAACAACATGAGGAACACGAGGAACACGAGGAACACCGGAACACGTGTTCCAAGGTGTTCCAAGCTTGTTCCTTGAGGAACACATGAGGAACACCGAGGAACACATGAGGAACATCGAGGAACACGACCCGGAACACGTGTTCCAAGGTGTTCCAAGCTTGTTCCTTGAGGAACACATGAGGAACACCGAGGAACACATGAGGAACATCGAGGAACACGACCCGGAACACGTGTTCCAAGGTGTTCCAAGCTTGTTCCTTGAGGAACACATGAGGAACACCGAGGAACACATGAGGAACATCGAGGAACACGACCCGGAACACGTGTTCCAAGGTGTTCCAAGCTTGTTCCTTGAGGAACACATGAGGAACACCGAGGAACACATGAGGAACATCGAGGAACACGACCCGGAACACGTGTTCCAAGGTGTTCCAAGCTTGTTCCTTGAGGGACACATGAGGAACATCGAGGAACACGACCCGGAACACGTGTTCCAAGGTGTTCCAAGCTTGTTCCTTGAAGAACACATGAGGAACATCGAGGAACAC
>NW_019091341.1:0-7620 GCF_002217175.1 Folsomia candida | reverse complement strand
ACCCTATTCGACAAGGATTTTCATGACTTTTTGAAAACACGGGGATATTCATTACGAGTTTACATCGTTAGCCACATTAACAAAAAAAACAATTCCAAAAAAGTTCGCAAGTTCGTAAAAAATGGTTTGAAAAACTTGCGAAGTTGCGGATACCCCTAATATTCACAAATTTCCGAATTACGTGTCAATTGACTAATCGATGTAAAATAGGCAAATTAATAAAACTGAGTGTCCAATATTCTTAAATTTTTATTTTCCATAAAATTACTGTCAAATTTCCCCGAAATGTATTCAGACCTATTTTATAACTTACTTTGGGCAAATTCCTTCGTCACGGGACACATTGGCGTTGGGAGTACTCGTTTCAACAGGAAGCGAAAAACCTACTACATGACGGACCAGACTAGACGAAAGACTTTGCGAATTTGTATAACTAGCATAATTTTCGCAATACACGCAACTGCTAAAGCGACTACATGTATTACTTTGAGGGTGGGTATACAAACACGAATTTCTTGATTGGGTACGCGTTCACTTTCATCGAGGTGCTCATGTCGGGCGGCTTGATTTTGATGAATGTCATCCAGGACGATCTCATTTTCGGGATGAACCACTTTCTCAAGTATTTCAGAAAGTTTCAAGGCAAGAACAATTTTAAATTTGTATTAATGAAGGACTTAATTGCTCATCGTCAAAATTCGGATATTTGTATCTATTTCTCGGCTTCGGGAATTAATTTTGAAATTTACCAATGTGTAGAGCAGGTCGTTTCTATGTTTTCTAAATACAGGCTCCAGATGTTGACAGTTTTTTAAGAAGTTCTCAAGTTTAAGAAATCTTCAGAAAAGTTGGAACTCATCGAAATTCTATTGATCGACTTCCTGCTCACAGACATATCGTACATAATTTTAAAATAAATTCCCATAACCGAAAAGTGATTAAAAATGCCTTGGTTTTGACGATTTTGTAATTCAATATTTTTTAATTCGATTTTATGTAGATAACTAAATTTTCGCAAACTGCAACTTTCCAAGTTTTTGATTTTCTCTAATTTCCTGAAAAATATAAATTTAGCTAAATGGATACCTGTTGGAATCCGAACAAGGAGAAATTCTCGTATTTCCTCGACTTTCAACTCGTCTGTCAAATCGTAATCCTGGGGGGTGCCCCTCTAACAACGACACTGTTCTACATCCACGCTCCAGCCACGCCCATCTTCATGCATGGGCGGCTAGCAGAACTTGGCTTCATTTACATAAATGAGCAGAGGGTGAATGGAACCTGGCTGGAACTTGGGGTAGACTGGACTCTATATTTGGGCGACATGTGGCTGTCACACTGGGGGCGCAGATCGCATTTATAGTCTCCTCTTCTCAATAACGTCGGGAAGTGTGTATCTTTGTAAGTAAAAATTTATAGTCATCTTGTCGTATTGATTTCGCAGAATTAAAATTGCTACCGCCTGGTAATCAAATTATGGTAAAACACTAATACCGGACTTTTACTACACGGTACTACTTACTAATACCATTTTGGTAAAATCTTTCATGAATACCATTTGGTATTATTTTTATACTAGATTTATAAGAGTGCATATAAATATGCATTTATTTATAGGATTTCTAGGTCAAATTATGTATAAACTTTACATATTGATTGCCTTGGTTTGTATTCAGTCTCGGCGTGGATGCTGATGTTCGAGATGCGAGGTCCGGATAAGTATGGCAAGAAAAATAACACTTACCGGTCGATACCTGCGTTGCGAAAAGTGGAAAACTTGATTCGCGAATTCGTCTGCATGCAAATCGTGCACAATGAGATGATGAAGATCGTGGGACTTGTGATTTTTGGACTTCATGCCGCTTTCTCACAACTCTGTCTCTACTGCAATTTCGTCGTGATTGAGAACTGGAATATTCTACCCAGGACTACAAAGGTTGGATGATAAATATATAATTTGTCGGGAATGTGTTTGTCCTTCCTTTCGCAAGTTTACTAGAAAAAGTTAGAACGAAATTAGACAGATCAAGTCCTAGAAATCCATTATTAAAATAACACCAAATATTCATATATATTTATTTAGATGATTCTAAAGCAATATAACTCGATAAGTATTAAAGTTTTATCGCAACGATAGCAAATATCTGTATTTACGGACCTGTACGTATTATTTTAAAATCGAGCGGTATCAAGTTTAATACCGAGAAATCAAGATTAGCCTGACTACACCCGATTTTTAAAATTATATGGATAACATGTAAATAGAGACAATCAATTACATATTTGTTATTTTGTTATTACGCAATTTATGTACGTATACGGTTACAATTCTAATTTCAATTTGATTATTTAATTGTCTAGATGGCGTTGGGAAGCTGGTCCCTCCTCGTCCAAATAATCTGGGCCAGCGTGTTGGAACTATGCGGACAGTTTTGCGCCGACTCGAAGAAGACGCTTTCTTCATGGAAACTTCTGGAAAATGTGACCCCTCGGGAGAAAAAGTTGATGTCCAAGTTTCGGAAGACGTGTCGCCCTTTTAAGTTTGGGCAAGAGGGAATGTTCACTATCAAGCGGTTGACCGTACTCAAATTCCTCCGAGGCATTGTGAAAGAAACGTTTCGAGCTGTGTTGGCACTGGGATAAAATTTTACAATCTAAAATTGAAGCCGCTTAAAATTAAGATAATCCACGGTAACATAAGGTAAAGGTAAAACTTATTACTAATAAGTTTTTATGTGGAATTTCATTTTTAGAACAAACACTGGTTAAGGTAGTGCAAATTTCTTCAGCTTTAATAAAATCTGTGCATGAGTAGAATTTATTTGTGCCACCGTAGTTAAGTGAGGGTTTATATTATGAGAAAAAGTATAATACAATTCAATTTTAACGGAGTTTCAACGCTGAACGCAAGTATGACACCCCTTTAGGCAAACGATAACTATGTATGTATCTAAGTGATCGGTCGCACGAGGTCAAACGTCATAAACGTAGAATACCTGTCAATTTTAATACATTTTCAACAATCCAAAGCAAATAATATTCATTTTGACGTATGACGCACCGCACTGGATTCACCCTTGGTCAAATGCGTTTGTAAAGGTTTATTAACTTATAAAAATGAAAATGCAATAGACAATATTTGTTTTAAATGTATATATGTAAAGAGATAATTTTAAACGCAAAATTCTGAGCCGATAATCCTGCATTAATGTGATGGACGCGAACCATCATTACACCAGGAAACTGGGTAAAGACTCATGTTAACAAATCCGTTCGATTCACCAGGACATCCAAAGATTTGTGACGTCTGTCGGCAGCGCCAGGCTCCATAGCAGTCCAAAACACAACAGTTTCCGATTCCTGAGCAATCCGAGTTCCTCTCACACTGAAAAATAAAATTTACGCGTTAGCACAACTCCGATGAAAAACGAATATCGATAATTAGACAATGAGTAGGCATAGACGGTACAATTCGCTTTGATATTTTCTAAAAATCTAGTGAATTTCATACAAAACTTTGCGATTAATATATTGAGTACACCATTTGTCGAAATACAGCCGCATTCTCCCAATTGGTTTCGGTTGCTTGTTTTGAAACATATTTCTTTTGGAGGAGTAGAGCATTCGGGACATGCAGAAGTTGAAGTACACTATTAAGTCAAAAAGATATACAAATACATGAGTATTGCTCATTGACGCGATCTGCGGTCTTCAAGAGAGAACGTCGTAGGTGGGAATGACCGAAGGGCATGAAACTTAAATTAAAGGGTTGATTTATCGTTGTAATGGACTGGGTATGACACCTCGTTTTTTGGGGTGTCAAATCTCCCCAAGCTTAATGGGGTTTTCCGGGGATTTTGTAACAACTTATAGGAGATTTCAATTAAATTCTTTAAACTAAAGGTTTGATCAGAGGAAATTAAATTTTCGAATTCAGAATTAAATTGTACGCATTACTATGTACGACTAGAATTTCCAAGTATCATTACATGTTTTCTTGTTTCTAAATATTTCGGCTTACTTCTTAAACCTACCTCAAATGAATGAAAATACTAGGTTACTAAGTAGTAACCAAGTATTAGTAGTAAGTACTTACTACTAATACTTGGTACTTGGTGCTGAATTCGAAAAAAATGTATTAGTCCATAATGTAGATAATATGCAATTTCAGAAATTTGCTTCAAGCAGCCCCAAGATTAATAAAAACCCACAAAAATCACCCGGCAAAAAAACTGGGATTAGGGGCTTCTCTAAAAACACCTCTTGTGATACACTCAAAACAAAACGGTGTCAATATATGACTTAACCGCCTTGGTTACAATTGTGATTCCGAGTAGTAATGAATTTTTTCCGTCCGGTCATAACATTATAACTACCGGTATCAAAATCATCCATAACTCGGATTCAATATTGCATAGCTGTTCATTTCATTTCACCACAATCCACAAAACCACAATCCACAAACCAATCCCGCAACTACAATCCACAAAACCACAATCCACAAACCTTTCCACAAACTACAATCCACAATTCCACAAACCACAAACCTTTCCACAAACTACAATCCACAATTCCACAAACTACAAACCTTTCCACAAACTCCAATCCACAATTCCACAAACCACAAAAAAATCTTGTCCACTTTCCACACCACAGTCCACTTTGTGGATCCAAACTGTGGTTTGAAAAAGCTACATATTCTAATTATGTAGCTTTACATACATAATTAACACGTGTTTCACAATTTTCATAATGCTCAATTGCAACGAAGTTTTAATGGTATACGTGAACGACAATTTGCATTTTTACCGGGCGAAATTTGAAAGATACAAAATTCCCGCTTACGGATTATAATATCGTTTTCAGTGTGCATTATGGAAAATCATGAAACGGTGTTTAATTATTTATCTAAGGCTATATCATTCACAAGAATGCCACAAAACCTAACCATAACTACAAACTACAGACCGCTCCACATTGTGGACCAGTCTGTGGTTTTGTGGATTGTAGTTGTGGACTCCACAACTACAATCCACAAGCCACAAACCACAAACCTTTCCACAAACTACAATCCACAATTCCACAAACCACAAACCTTTCCACAAACTACAATCCACAATTCCACAAAACTACAAACCTTTCCACAAACTCCAATCCACAATTCCACAAACCACAAAAAAATCTTGTCCACTTTCCACACCACAGTCCACTTTGTGGATCCAAACTGTGGTTTGAAAAGCTACATATTCTAATTATGTAGCTTTACATACATAATTAAACACGTGTTTCACAATTTTCATAATGCTCAATTGCAACGAAGTTTTAATGGTATACGTGAACGACAATTTGCATTTTTACCGCGAAATTTGAAGATACAAATTCCCGCTTACGGATTATAATATCGTTTTCAGTGTGCATTATGGAAAATCATGAAACGTGTTTAATTATTTATCTAAGGCTATATCATTCACAAGAATGCCACAAAACCTAACCATAACTACAAACTACAGACCGGTCCACATTGTGGACCAGTCTGTGGTTTTGTGGATTGTAGTTGTGGACTCCACAACTACAATCCACAAGTCCACAAACCACAAACCTTTCCACAAACTACAATCCACAAATCCACAAACCACAAAGCTTTCCACAAACTACAATCCACAATTCCACAAACACCAAAAAAATCGTGTCCACTTTCCACACCACAGTCCACTTTGTGGATCCACACTGTTGTTTGAACAGCTATGCAATATTGTAACCAAGGCGGTTAAGTCATATATTGACACCGGCGGTGTTGATTCGACAAATTTTTATTTTGTGTGTAATAACAAGCCTCCTGCAAGTTTCAAGCCGGTAGGCCATTCCCACCTGAACCCCCGTGTAGTATAAACTAGCTATATTTCAAGCACAAACCTCTGGACTGCAATAACAGGAGTGGCCGTTGCTACAGCGCTGTACTTCATACGATTTACAGTTAAGATAGCCACATTCAGAGTCTGAGTCGCACTTGATAGGAGGAATTTTAGATTAGTGAGTAAAATTCAACCCGGAATAAGGATATACATATTTATACATATTTACATATGTTTAATATGTAAAACGTTACGTACATAGTTTTCACAGCCGCAATATTGGCGTGGTAGAAGTGATCCTAACGAGGTATAAGCCCGAAGGCAGGCCGCCCTGTGGTCAGCACCACATTCGTTTGGGCAATCTAAAGCTGTGCTACACGCGGATTAAAAAAGAAAACGCACACCTATGTATGTCAAGATTTGATGATTCTGTAATCAATAGATAAATAATTTCAGCTTACCCCCTTATCGCAAATGCAGCTTCTCTTGCTATCAATGTTCATATTCAACAGCCAAGCTCCAGAGTCGCGCACAGTTTTGTACCCATTTGCTTTCCGCCGTTTCGGCGTTGTCAATGTCGATGAGACAAGGCCATAGTTGTGGTTTCGATGGTTGCCTGAAATTCAGAAAACACTTTTCAACAGGTGCATACACTCCTCTTAGAAAACTGGTATTAAATGTATGTGACTCTACCGGCACGATCTTAGGAAGTTATCACAAAACCAATACCCACACGGAGTATCTAAATGACTCCGCCAGATTTTCAATAGCATTAAATTACTCTCGGGCATGTCCACTTGCGCCATGTGTTAAAAATTGATGTATCTCACAAGGGACACTCACGACCTGTCGTTTGAGTCCAGGGTACCCACTATGTTTTTTAGAATCTACTAGGACCCTAGATGAAGGATTCTTTCATATTTCCGTGTAAAAGTCGTTTTGGCACCATGGCGTGGCGCCAAACTTAAAAATTTGCATTTTCGACCAATTTCAAACACCCATGCCTTTGCAGTTTATGTCGGATTTTCAAAATTGTATGCTTAAAATGATCACAAAAGTCGAACGTTTAGAGAAAAAATAAAAATAAAAAAATTATAATTTTTGAGGTATTTTTAGCATGATTTTGACAAACCCGCATTTTAAAGAAAATTACGAAATTTTGCGAAAAGCTAAAAGCGACAACTTTTCGAAAAAATTTGTTTGAATACGAAAGCTTAACTCCTTGTCATTATTTTTGCCAAATATTTGAAAATCCGTGCAGGATTTCAAAAGTTATGGCGGTTCCAAAAATAAAAACATTCAAATTTGGCGACGTTGGCGCCACGGCACGACGACAAATATGAGTTTTACACGGAAATATGAATGGATCCTTCATCGGGGATCCTAGTAGATTCTAAAAAACATGGTGAGTACCATTGACTCAAACGACAGGTCGTGAGTGTCCCTTGTCAGTATGTCCAAAGGGGACAGGAGCAAACAAAAATCGCCAATTTTTCGTTACGTAATTTAACGTGATGCGCATATGTGTACATCATGTATGTACATACTTACCAGAGGGGCCGTTTCAACACAGATACACCATTTGTCGAATTCCTCTGAAACATGACACAGTACGGTTGCTGTCCAGCGGGGCACGTTATTTTGTCCATACACTCATTGTTGCTAAAGCATTGACCCTATGTAAAAAAATTGTACAAGACAATTATGTACATATTTGGGGGTTTTTAGATTCTACGATATATCTATGTATTAGCGGCAGAAATTATGT
>NW_019091340.1:0-7779 GCF_002217175.1 Folsomia candida | reverse complement strand
TCTACACTTGCAAGCCACACCTAGGGACGTCTAAAGACCGCAGAACCGGAAGTCTCTAACTGTAACGTGGTGGCATTTGGCAGGTATCTTAAGATTTATTTCTCACCCCTTTTCAGGCAGTTTCAGTATTTCGCAATTTTCTCGTCTCCTTTCAAGTTATCGGTTCAGAGCTGCTTATACACTTTCAAGTCCACACCGAGGGCGTACAACGCGCCCTTTCCGGAGTCTCTAACTGAACGTTGGCATTTGGCAGGATCTTAAGATTTATTTTCCCCTTTTCAGGCATTGTTTCAGTATTCGAATTTTCTCGGTTCTTTTCAAAGTTATCGTCAAGTGCTTTATCACTTTCAAGTCACACCTAGGGGCGTAAAACGCGCCTTCGGAGTCTCTAACTGTAACGGGTGGCATTTGGCAGGACATACAAGATTTAAGCCTTCCCTTTTAGAGAGAAGGAGGGGACCTTTTGGAGTTAGAAAAAGCTGGCATTTCAAGTTATCGCTTCAGTGTTCTACACTTGCAGCCACACCTAGGGACGTCTAAATGAGCGCCAAACGGAAGTCTCTAACTGTAACGTGGTGGCATTTGGCAGGATCTTAAGATTTATTTTCCCCCTTTTTCAGGCAGTTTCAGTATTTCGCAATTTTCTCGGTCTTCCTTTCAAGTTATCGTCAAGGCTGCCTTATACACTTTCAAGTCCACACCGAGGGCGTACAAACGCGCCCTTTCGGAGTCTCTACGTGTAACGGGTGGCATTTGGCAGACATACAAGATTTAGCCTTCCCTTTTAGGAAGGAGAAGGGGGACCTTTTGGATTTTAAGAAAAAAGCTGGATTTCAAGTTATCGCTTCAGTGCTTCTACACTTGCAAGCCCACACCTAGGGACGTCTAAATGACGCAAACCGGAAGTCTCTAACTGTAACGTGTGGCATTTGGCAGGTATCTTAAGATTTATTTTCACCCCTTTTTCAGGCAGTTTCAGTATTTCGCAATTTTCTCGGTCTTCCTTTCAAGTTATCGGTTCAGAGCTGCTTATACACTTTCAAGTCCACACCGAGGGGCGTACAACGCGCCCTTTCCGGAGTCTCTAACTGTAACGGGTGGCATTTGGCAGGACATACAAGATTTAGGTTTCCCTTTTCAGTAGTTTCGGTATTTTCGGAGTTTCTCGGATTCCTTTAAAGTTATCGCAAAGTGCTTTAACTTTGTAGCCATGCCTAGGGGCGTAAAACGCGCCCTTCACGGAGTCTCTAACTGTAACGGTGGCATTTGGCAGGACATACAAAGATTTAAGCCTTCCCTTTTAGAGAGAAGGGGACTTTTGATTTTAAGAAAAAGCTGATTTCAAGTTATCGCTTCAGTGCTTCTACACTTGCAAGCCACACCTAGGGACGTCTAAATGACGCAAACCGGAAGTCTCTAACTGTAACGTGTGGCATTTGGCAGGTATCTTAAGATTTATTTTCACCCCTTTTTCAGGCAGTTTCAGTATTTCGCAATTTTCTCGGTCTTCCTTCAAGTTATCGGTTCAGAGCTGCTTATACACTTTCAAGTCCACACCGAGGGGCGTACAACGCCCCTTTCCGGAGTCTCTAACTGTAACGGGTGGCATTTGGCAGGATCTAAGATTTATTTCACCCTTTTCAGGAGTTTCAGTATTTCGGAATTTTCTCGGTCTTCCTTTCAAAGTTATCGTTCAGAGCTGCTACACTTTCAAGTCCACACCGTAGGGGCGTAAACGCGCCCTTTCGGAGTCTCTAACTGTAACGGGTGGCATTTGGCAGGACATACAAGATTTAAGCCTTCCCTTTTAGAGAGAAGGGGGACCTTTTGGATTTTAAGAAAAGCTGGATTTCAAGTTATCGCTTCAGTGCTTCACACTTGCAAGCCCACACCTAGGACGTCTAAATGACGCAAACCGGAAGTCTCTAACTGTAACGTGTGGCATTTGCAGGTATTAAGATTTATTTTCACCCCTTTTCAGGCAGTTTCAGTATTTCGAATTTTCTCGGTCTCCTTTCAAGTTATCGGTTCAGAGCTGCTTATACACTTTCAAGTCCACACCGAGGGGCGTACAACGCGCCCTTTCCGGAGTCTCTAACTGTAACGGGTGGCATTTGGCAGGACATACAAGATTTAAGCCTTCCCTTTTAGAGAGAAGGGGGGACCTTTTGGATTTTAAGAAAAAAGCTGGATTTCAAGTTATCGCTTCAGTGCTTCTACACTTGCAAGCCCACACCTAGGGACGTCTAAATGACGCAAACCGGAAGTCTCTAACTGTAACGTGTGGCATTTGGCAGGTATCTTAAGATTTATTTTCACCCCTTTTTCAGGCAGTTTCAGTATTTCGCAATTTTCTCGGTCTTCCTTTCAAGTTATCGGTTCAGAGCTGCTTATACACTTTCAAGTCCACACCGAGGGGCGTACAACGCGCCCTTTCCGGAGTCTCTAACTGTAACGGGTGGCATTTGGCAGCACATACAAGATTTAAGCCTTCCCTTTTAGGAGAGAAGGGGGACCTTTTGGTTTTAAGAAAAAAGCTGGATTTCAAGTTATCGCTTCAGTGCTTCTACACTTGCAAGCCCACACCTAGGGACGTCTAAATGACGCAAACCGGAAGTCTCTAACTGTAACGTGTGGCATTTGGCAGGTATCTTAAGATTTATTTTCACCCCTTTTTCAGGCAGTTCAGTATTTCGCAATTTTCTCGGTCTTCCTTTCAAGTTATCGGTTCAGAGCTGCTTATACACTTTCAAGTCCACACCGAGGGGCGTACAACGCGCCCTTTCCGGAGTCTCTAACTGTAACGGGTGGCATTTGGCAGACATACAAGATTTAAGCCTTCCCTTTTAGGAGAGAAGGGGGGACCTTTTGGATTTTAAGAAAAAAGCTGGATTTCAAGTTATCGCTTCAGTGCTTCTACACTTGCAAGCCCACACCTAGGGACGTCTAAATGACGCAAACCGGAAGTCTCTAACTGTAACGTGTGCATTTGGCAGGATCTTAAGATTTATTTTCACCCCTTTTTCAGGCAGTTTCAGTATTTCGCAATTTTCTCGGTCTTCCTTTCAAGTTATCGGTTCAGAGCTGCTTATACACTTTCAAGTCCACACCGAGGGGCGTACAACGCGCCCTTTCCGGAGTCTCTAACTGTAACGGGTGGCATTTGGCAGCACATACAAGATTTAAGCCTTCCCTTTTAGAGAGAAGGGGGACTTTTGGATTTTAAGAAAAAAGCTGGATTTCAAGTTATCGCTTCAGTGCTTCTACACTTGCAAGCCCACACCTAGGGACGTCTAAATGACGCAAACCGGAAGTCTCTAACTGTAACGTGTGGCATTTGGCAGGTATCTTAAGATTTATTTTCACCCCTTTTTCAGGCAGTTTCAGTATTTCGCAATTTTCTCGGTCTTCCTTTCAAGTTATCGGTTCAGAGCTGCTTATACACTTTCAAGTCCACACCGAGGGGCGTACAACCGCCCTTTCCGGAGTCTCTAACTGTAACGGGTGGCATTTGGCAGACATACAAGATTTAAGCTTCCCTTTTAGAGAGAAGGGGGACCTTTTGGATTTTAAGAAAAAAGCTGGATTTCAAGTTATCGCTTCAGTGCTTCTACACTTGCAGCCACACCTAGGGACGTCTAAATGACCGAAACCGGAAGTCTCTAACTGTAACGTGTGGCATTTGGCAGGTATCTTAAGATTTATTTTCACCCCTTTTTCAGGCAGTTTCAGTATTTTCGCAATTTTCTCGGTCTTCCTTTCAAGTTATCGGTTCAGAGCTGCTTATACACTTTCAAGTCCACACCGAGGGGCGTACAACGCGCCCTTTCCGGAGTCTCAACTGTAACGGGTGGCATTTGGCAGCACATACAAGATTTAAGCCTTCCCTTTTAGGAGAGAAGGGGGGACCTTTTGGATTTTAAGAAAAAAGCTGGATTTCAAGTTATCGCTTCAGTGCTTCTACACTTGCAAGCCCACACCTAGGGCGTCTAAATGACGCAAACCGGAAGTCTCTAACTGTAACGTGTGGCATTTGCAGGTATCTTAAGATTTATTTTCACCCCTTTTTCAGGCAGTTTCGGTATTTCGCAATTTTCTCGGTCTTCCTTTCAAGTTATCGGTTCAGAGCTGGTTATACACTTTCAAGTCCACACCGAGGGGCGTACAACGCGCCCTTTCCGGAGTCTCTAACTGTAACGGGTGGCATTTGGCAGGACATACAAGATTTAGGTTTTCCATTTTCGTGTTTTCTTTATTTCGCAGTTTTCTCGGATTCCTTTAAAGTTATCGCAAAAGTGCTCCGTTTCACTTTTGTAGCCATGGCCTAGGGGCGTAAAACGCGCCCTTTACGGAGTCTCTAGCTGTAACGGGTGGCATTTGGCAGGACATACAAGATTTAAGCCTTCCCTTTTAAGAAGAAGGGGGGACTTTTGGATTTTAAGAAAAAAGCTGGATTTCAAGTTATCGCTTCAGTGCTTCTACACTTGCAAGCCCACACCTAGGGCGTCTAAATGACGCAAACCGGAAGTCTCTAACTGTAACGTGTGGCATTTGGCAGGTATCTTAAGATTTATTTTCACCCCTTTTTCAGGCAGTTTCGGTATTTCGCAATTTTCTCGGTCTTCCTTTCAAGTTATCGGTTCAGAGCTGCTTATACACTTTCAAGCCACACCGAGGGGCGTACAACGCGCCCTTTCCGGAGTCTCTAACTGTAACGGGTGGCATTTGGCAGGACATACAAGATTTAGGTTTTCCCTTTTCATGTAGTTTCGGTATTTCGGAGTTTTCTCGGATTCCTTTAAAGTTATCGCAAAAGTGCTCCGTTTCACTTTTGTAGCCATGGCCTAGGGGCGTAAAACGCGCCCTTTACGGAGTCTCTAGCTGTAACGGGTGGCATTTGGCAGGACATACAAGATTTAAGCCTTCCCTTTTAAGAGAGAAGGGGGACTTTTGGATTTTAAGAAAAAAGCTGGATTTCAAGTTATCGCTTCAGTGCTTCTACACTTGCAAGCCCACACCTAGGGGCGTCTAAATGACGCAAACCGGAAGTCTCTAACTGTAACGTGTGGCATTTGGCAGGTATCTTAAGATTTATTTTCACCCCTTTTTCAGGCAGTTTCGGTATTTCGCAATTTTCTCGGTCTTCCTTTCAAGTTATCGGTTCAGAGCTGGTTATACACTTTCAAGTCCACACCGAGGGCGTACAACGCGCCCTTTCCGGAGTCTCTAACTGTAACGGGTGGCATTTGGCAGGACATACAAGATTTAGGTTTTCCTTTTCATGTAGTTTCGGTATTTCGGAGTTTTCTCGGATTCCTTTAAAGTTATCGCAAAAGTGCTCCGTTTCACTTTTGTAGCATGGCCTAGGGGCGTAAAACGCGCCCTTTACGGAGTCTCTAGCTGTAACGGGTGGCATTTGGCAGGACATACAAGTTTAAGCCTTCCCTTTTAAGAGAGAAGGGGGGACCTTTTGGATTTTAAGAAAAAAGCTGGATTTCAAGTTATCGCTTCAGTGCTTCTACACTTGCAAGCCCACACCTAGGGGCGTCTAAATGACGCAAACCGGAAGTCTCTAACTGTAACGTGTGGCATTTGGCAGGACATACAAGATTTATTTTCACCCCTTTTTCAGGCAGTTTCGGTATTTCGCAATTTTCTCGGTCTTCCTTTCAAGTTATCGGTTCAGAGCTGGTTATACACTTTCAAGTCCACACCGAGGGGCGTACAACGCGCCCTTTCCGGAGTCTCTAACTGTAACGGGTGGCATTTGGCAGGACATACAAGATTTAGGTTTTCCCTTTTCATGTAGTTTCGGTATTTCGGAGTTTTCTCGGATTCCTTTAAAGTTATCGCAAAAGTGTTTATACTTTTGTAGCCATGGCCGGGGCGTAAAACGCGCCCTTTCGGAGTCTCTAGCTGTAACGGGTGGCATTTGGCAGGACATACAAGATTTAGGTTTTCCATTTTCGTGTTTTCTTTATTTCGCAGTTTTCTCGGATTCCTTTAAAGTTATCGCAAAAGTGCTCCGTTTCACTTTTGTAGCCATGGCCTAGGGGCGTAAAACGCGCCCTTTACGGAGTCTCTAGCTGTAACGGGTGGCATTTGGCAGGACATACAAGATTTAGTTTCCTTTTCGGTTTCTATTTGATTTTCTGGATTTTAAGTTATCGTTCAGTGCTTCTACACTTTGCAAGCCACACCTAGGGGCGTAAACGCGCCCGGAAGTCTCTAACTGTAACGGTGGCATTTGGCAGGACATACAAGATTTATTTTCCCTTTTCAGAGTTTCGGTATTTCGGATTTTCTCGGTTCCTTTAAGTTATCGTCAAGCTGGTTTATCACTTTCAAGCCAACCAGGGGCGTAAACGCGCCCTTTCCGGAGTCTCTACTGTAACGGGTGGCATTTGGCAGGACATACAAGATTTAGGTTTTCCATTTTCTGTTTTCTTTATTTCGCAGTTTTCTCGGATTCCTTTAAAGTTATCGCAAAGTCCGTTTCATACTTTGTAGCCATGGCCTAGGGGCGTAAAACGCGCCCTTTCGGAGTCTCTAGCTGTAACGGGTGGCATTTGGCAGGACATACAAGATTTAGCTTCCCTTTTAAGAGAGAAGGGGGACCTTTTGGATTTTAATAAAAAGCTGGATTTCAAGTTATCGCTTCAGTGCTTCTACACTTGCAAGCCCACACCTAGGGGCGTCTAAATGACGCAAACCGGAAGCTCTAACTGTAACGTGTGGCATTTGGCAGGTATCTTAAGATTTATTTTCACCCCTTTTTCAGGCAGTTTCGGTATTTCGCAATTTTCTCGGTCTTCCTTTCAAGTTATCGGTTCAGAGCTGTTATACACTTTCAAGTCCACACCGAGGGCGTACAACGCGCCCTTTCCGGAGTCTCTACTGTAACGGGTGGCATTTGGCAGGCATACAAGATTTAGGTTTTCCCTTTTCGTAGTTTCGGTATTTCGGATTTTCTCGATTCCTTTAAAGTTATCGCAAAAGTGCCGTTTCACTTTTGTAGCCATGGCCTAGGGGCGTAAAACGCGCCCTTTCGAGTCTCTAGCTGTAACGGGTGCATTTGCAGGACATACAAGATTTAGGTTTCCTTCTCGTGTTTTCTTTATTTCGCAGTTTTTCTCGGATTCCTTTAAAGTTATCGCAAAAGTGCTCCGTTTACTTTTGTAGCCAGGCCTAGGGGCGTAAACGCGCCTTTACGGAGTCTCTAGCTTAACGGGTGGCATTTGCAGGACATACAAGATTTAAGCCTTCCTTTAAGAGAGAAGGGGACTTTTGGATTTTAAGAAAAAGCTGGATTTCAAGTTATCGCTTCAGTGCTTCTACACTTGCAAGCCCACACCTAGGGGCGTCTAAATGACGCAAACCGGAAGTCTCAACTGTAACGTGTGGCATTTGCAGGTATCTTAAGATTTATTTTCACCCCTTTTTCAGGCAGTTTCGGTATTTCGCAATTTTCTCGGTCTCCTTTCAAGTTATCGGTTCAGAGCTGTTATCACTTTCAAGTCCACACCGAGGGGCGTACAACGCGCCCTTTCCGGAGTCTCTAACTGTAACGGGTGGCATTTGGCAGGACATACAAATTTAGGTTTCCCTTTTCATGTAGTTTCGTATTTCGGAGTTTTCTCGGATTCCTTTAAAGTTATCGCAAAAGTGCTTCGTTCACTTTTGTAGCTATGGCCTAGGGGCGTAAAACGCGCCCTTTCCGGAGTCTCTAGCTGTAACGGGTGGCATTTGGCAGGACATACAAGATTTAGGTTTTCCATT
>NW_019091339.1:0-8016 GCF_002217175.1 Folsomia candida | reverse complement strand
CCTATAAAACGTTTATTTGGCTCATTGGGGTATATTTACCTCCAACCAAATCTATTGCAGGGTAATGCACACTGAATATCTCTCGTGGTAGTTAGACGGACCAAGGGGTGGTTGTTTTTTTACTAGGCCCTGCTGCAATAATGTCACTCAATTATATCCCGCCGTTCATGCCGCAGGAGTGAAAATATCTGTTGTGGAATCCTCGAAACAGGTTTGCAGAACGTTGGTGGTTGTATTTCGACAAAATTTCCCTCGCTATATTTACCTCAATCTAATTTTTGGCAGGGATGGTATTCCCCACTAAAATCACTTCAAGCTATCTCAATTTGACGAACCAATAGAGTGTCGTTTCTTGTACTCCTGATGCCATAAAAAACCATTCAGTTAAATCCGCGCCGTTTGCTGCAGGGCTGTAGTGGAAATAGCTTTTTACATAATTCTCGAAACAGCCCTATAAAACGTTTATTTGGCTCATTGGGGTATATTTACCTCCAACCAAATCTATTGCAGGGTAATGCACACTGAATATCTCTCGTTGGTAGTTAGACGGACCAAGGGGTGGTTGTTTTTTACTAGGCCTGCTGCAATAATGTCACTCAAATATATCCCGCCGTTCATGCCGCAGGAGTGGAAAATATCTGTTGTTGGAATCCTCGAAACAGGTTTGGCAGAACGTTGGTGGTTGTATTTTCGACAAAATTTCCCTCGCTATATTTACCCTCAATCTAATTTTTGCAGGGATGATTCCCACTAATCACTTCAAGCTACTAATTTGAACGACCAATAGAGTGTCGTTCTTCTTGTACTCCTGATGCCATAAAACCATTCAGTTAAATCCCGCCGTTTGTGCAGCTGTAGTGGAAATAGCTTTTACATAATTCTCGAAACAGCCCTATAAAACGTTTATTTGGCTCATTGGGGTATATTTACCTCCAACCAAATCTATTGCGGGGTAAATGCACACTGAATATCTCTCGTTGGTAGTTAGACGGACCAAGGGGTGGTTGTTTTTTACTAGGCTCGCTGCAATAATGGTCACTCAATTATATCCCGCCGTTCATTGCCGCAGGAGTGAAAATTATCTGTTGTGGAATCCTCGAAACAGGTTTGCCAGAACGTTGGTGGATTTTGTATTTCGACAAAAATTTCCCTCGCTATATTTTAGCCTCAATCTAATTTTTGCAGGGATGATTCCCACTAATACTTCAAGCTACTAATTTGAACGACCAATAGAGTGTCGTTCTCTTGTACTCCTGATGCCATAAAACCATTCAGTTAAATCCCGCCGTTTGTGCAGCTGTAGTGGAAATAGCTTTTACATAATTCTCGAAACAGCCTATAAAACGTTTATTTGGCTCATTGGGGTATATTTACCTCCAACCAAATCTATTGCAGGGTAATGCACACTGAATATCTCTCGTTGGTAGTTAGACGGACCAAGGGGTGGTTGTTTTTACTAGGCCTGCTGCAATAATGTCACTCAATTATATCCCGCCGTTCATGCCGCAGGAGTGAAAATATCTGTTGTGGAATCCTCGAAACAGGTTTGCAGAACGTTGGTGGTTGTATTTCGACAAAATTTCCCTCGCTATATTTACCTCAATCTAATTTTTGCAGGGATGATTCCCACTAATCACTTCAAGCTACTAATTTGAACGACCAATAGAGTGTCGTTCTCTTGTACTCCTGATGCCATAAAACCATTCAGTTAAATCCCGCCGTTTGTGCAGCTGTAGTGGAAATAGCTTTTACATAATTCTCGAAACAGCCCTATAAAACGTTTATTTGGCTCATTGGGGTATATTTACCTCCAACCAAATCTATTGCAGGGTAATGCACACTGAATATCTCTCGTTGGTAGTTAGACGGACCAAGGGGTGGTTGTTTTTTACTAGGCCTGCTGCAATAATGTCACTCAATTATATCCCGCCGTTCATGCCGCAGGAGTGAAAATATCTGTTGTGGAATCCTCGAAACAGGTTTGCAGAACGTTGGTGGTTGTATTTCGACAAAATTTCCCTCGCTATATTTACCTCAATCTAATTTTTGCAGGGATGATTCCCACTAATCACTTCAAGCTACTAATTTGAACGACCAATAGAGTGTCGTTCTCTTGTACTCCTGATGCCATAAAACCATTCAGTTAAATCCCGCCGTTTGTGCAGCTGTAGTGGAAATAGCTTTTACATAATTCTCGAAACAGCCCTATAAAACGTTTATTTGGCTCATTGGGGTATATTTACCTCCAACCAAATCTATTGCAGGGTAATGCACACTGAATATCTCTCGTTGGTAGTTAGACGGACCAAGGGGTGGTTGTTTTTTACTAGGCCTGCTGCAATAATGTCACTCAATTATATCCCGCCGTTCATGCCGCAGGAGTGAAAATATCTGTTGTGGAATCCTCGAAACAGGTTTGCAGAACGTTGGTGGTTGTATTTCGACAAAATTTCCCTCGCTATATTTACCTCAATCTAATTTTTGCAGGGATGATTCCCACTAATACTTCAAGCTATTAATTTGAACGACCAAAGACTGTCGTTTTCTTGTACTCCTGATGCCATAAAACCATTCAATTAAATCCCGCCGTTTGTGCAGCAGTAGTGGAAATAGCTTTTACATAATTCTCGAAACAGCCCTATAAAACGTTTATTTGGCTCATTGGGGTATATTACCTCCAACCAAATCTATTGCAGGGTAATGCACACTGAATATCTCTCGTTGGTAGTTAGACGGACCAAGGGGTGGTTGTTTTTTACTAGGCCTGCTGCAATAATGTCACTCAATTATATCCCGCCGTTCATGCCGCAGGAGTGAAAATATCTGTTGTGGAATCCTCGAAACAGGTTTGCAGAACGTTGGTGGTTGTATTTCGACAAAATTTCCCTCGCTATATTTACCTCAATCTAATTTTTGCAGGGATGATTCCCACTAATCACTTCAAGCTATTAATTTGAACGACCAAAAGAGTGTCGTTTCTTGTACTCCTGATGCCATAAAACCATTCAGTTAAATCCCGCCGTTTGTGCAGCTGTAGTGGAAATAGCTTTTACATAATTCTCGAAACAGCCCTATAAAACGTTTATTTGGCTCATTGGGGTATATTTACCTCCAACCAAATCTATTGCAGGGTAATGCACACTGATATCTCTCGCTGGTAGTTAGACGGACCAAGGGGTGGTTGTTTTTTACTAGGCCTGCTGCAATAATGTCACTCAATTATATCCCGCCGTTCATGCCGCAGGAGTGAAAATATCTGTTGTGGAATCCTCGAAACAGGTTTGCAGAACGTTGGTGGTTGTATTTCGACAAAATTTCCCTCGCTATATTTACCTCAATCTAATTTTTGCAGGGATGATTCCCACTAATTACTTCAAGCTATTAATTTGAACGACCAAAAGACTGTCGTTTTCTTGTACTCCTGATGCCATAAAACCATTCAATTAAATCCCGACGTTTGTGCAGCAGTAGTGGAAATAGCTTTTACATAATTCTCGAAACAGCCCTATAAAACGTTTATTTGGCTCATTGGGGTATATTACCTCCAACCAAATCTATTGCAGGGTAATGCACACTGAATATCTCTCGTTGGTAGTTAGACGGACCAAGGGGTGGTTGTTTTTTACTAGGCCTGCTGCAATAATGTCACTCAATTATATCCCGCCGTTCATGCCGCAGGAGTGAAAATATCTGTTGTGGAATCCTCGAAACAGGTTTGCAGAACGTTGGTGGTTGTATTTCGACAAAATTTCCCTCGCTATATTTACCTCAATCTAATTTTTGCAGGGATGATTCCCACTAATTACTTCAAGCTATTAATTTGAACGACCAATAGAGTGTCGGTTTCTTGTACTCCTGATGCCATAAAACCATTCAGTTAAATCCCGCCGTTTGTGCAGCTGTAGTGGAAATAGCTTTTACATAATTCTCGAAACAGCCCTATAAAACGTTTATTTGGCTCATTGGGGTATATTTACCTCCAACCAAATCTATTGCAGGGTAATGCACACTGAGTATCTCTCGCTGGTAGTTAGACGGACCAAGGGGTGGTTGTTTTTTACTAGGCCTGCTGCAATAATGTCACTCAATTATATCCCGCCGTTCATGCCGCAGGAGTGAAAATATCTGTTGTGGAATCCTCGAAACAGGTTTGCAGAACGTTGGTGGTTGTATTTCGACAAAATTTCCCTCGCTATATTTACCTCAATCTAATTTTTGCAGGGATGATTCCCACTAATTACTTCAAGCTATTAATTTGAACGACCAAAAGACTGTCGTTTTCTTGTACTCCTGATGCCATAAAACCATTCAATTAAATCCCGACGTTTGTGCAGCAGTAGTGGAAATAGCTTTTACATAATTCTCGAAACAGCCCTATAAAACGTTTATTTGGCTCATTGGGGTATAGTTACCTCCAACCAAATCTATTGCAGGGTAATGCACACTGAATATCTCTCGTGGTAGTTAGACGGACCAAGGGGTGGTTGTTTTTTACTAGGCCTGCTGCAATAATGTCACTCAATTATATCCCGCCGTTCATGCCGCAGGAGTGAAAATATCTGTTGTGGAATCCTCGAAACAGGTTTGCAGAACGTTGGTGGTTGTATTTCGACAAAATTTCCCTCGCTATATTTACCTCAATCTAATTTTTGCAGGGATGATTCCCACTAATTACTTCAAGCTATTAATTTGAACGACCAAAGAGTGTCGGTTTCTTGTACTCCTGATGCCATAAAACCATTCAGTTAAATCCCGCCGTTTGTGCAGCTGTAGTGGAAATAGCTTTTACATAATTCTCGAAACAGCCCTATAAAACGTTTATTTGGCTCATTGGGGTATATTTACCTCCAACCAAATCTATTGCAGGGTAATGCACACTGAGTATCTCTCGCTGGTAGTTAGACGGACCAAGGGGTGGTTGTTTTTTACTAGGCCTGCTGCAATAATGTCACTCAATTATATCCCGCCGTTCATGCCGCAGGAGTGAAAATATCTGTTGTGGAATCCTCGAAACAGGTTTGCAGAACGTTGGTGGTTGTATTTCGACAAAATTTCCCTCGCTATATTTACCTCAATCTAATTTTTGCAGGGATGATTCCCACTAATTACTTCAAGCTATTAATTTGAACGACCAAAAGACTGTCGTTTTCTTGTACTCCTGATGCCATAAAACCATTCAATTAAATCCCGACGTTTGTGCAGCAGTAGTGGAAATAGCTTTTACATAATTCTCGAAACAGCCCTATAAAACGTTTATTTGGCTCATTGGGGTATAGTTACCTCCAACCAAATCTATTGCAGGGTAATGCACACTGAATATCTCTCGTCGGTAGTTAGACGGACCAAGGGGTGGTTGTTTTTTACTAGGCCTGCTGCAATAATGTCACTCAATTATATCCCGCCGTTCATGCCGCAGGAGTGAAAATATCTGTTGTGGAATCCTCGAAACAGGTTTGCAGAACGTTGGTGGTTGTATTTCGACAAAATTTCCCTCGCTATATTTACCTCAATCTAATTTTTGCAGGGATGATTCCCACTAATTACTTCAAGCTATTAATTTGAACGACCAATAGAGTGTCGGTTTCTTGTACTCCTGATGCCATAAAACCATTCAGTTAAATCCCGCCGTTTGTGCAGCTGTAGTGGAAATAGCTTTTACATAATTCTCGAAACAGCCCTATAAAACGTTTATTTGGCTCATTGGGGTATATTTACCTCCAACCAAATCTATTGCAGGGTAATGCACACTGAGTATCTCTCGTGGTAGTTAGACGGACCAAGGGGTGGTTGTTTTTTTACTAGGCCTGCTGCAATAATGTCACTCAATTATATCCCGCCGTTCATGCCGCAGGAGTGAAAATATCTGTTGTGGAATCCTCGAAACAGGTTTGCAGAACGTTGGTGGTTGTATTTCGACAAAATTTCCCTCGCTATATTTACCTCAATCTAATTTTTGCAGGGATGATTCCCACTAATTACTTCAAGCTATTAATTTGAACGACCAAAAGACTGTCGTTTTCTTGTACTCCTGATGCCATAAAACCATTCAATTAAATCCCGACGTTTGTGCAGCAGTAGTGGAAATAGCTTTTACATAATTCTCGAAACAGCCCTATAAAACGTTTATTTGGCTCATTGGGGTATAGTTACCTCCAACCAAATCTATTGCAGGGTAATGCACACTGAATATCTCTCGCCGGTCGTTAGAGGTACCAAGGGGTGGTTGTTTTTTTACTAGGCCTGCTGCAATAATGTCACTCAATTATATCCCGCCGTTCATGCCGCAGGAGTGAAAATATCTGTTGTGGAATCCTCGAAACAGGTTTGCAGAACGTTGGTGGTTGTATTTCGACAAAATTTCCCTCGCTATATTTACCTCAATCTAATTTTTGCAGGGATGATTCCCACTAATTACTTCAAGCTATTAATTTGAACGACCAATCGAGTGTCGGTTTCTTGTACTCCTGATGCCATAAAACCATTCAGTTAAATCCCGCCGTTTGTGCAGCTGTAGTGGAAATAGCTTTTACATAATTCTCGAAACAGCCCTATAAAACGTTTATTTGGCTCATTGGGGTATATTTACCTCCAACCAAATCTATTGCAGGGTAATGCACACTGAGTATCTCTCGCTGGTAGTTAGACGGACCAAGGGGTGGTTGTTTTTTACTAGGCCTGCTGCAATAATGTCACTCAATTATATCCCGCCGTTCATGCCGCAGGAGTGAAAATATCTGTTGTGGAATCCTCGAAACAGGTTTGCAGAACGTTGGTGGTTGTATTTCGACAAAATTTCCCTCGCTATATTTACCTCAATCTAATTTTTGCAGGGATGATTCCCACTAATTACTTCAAGCTATTAATTTGAACGACCAATAGAGTGTCGGTTTTCTTGTACTCCTGATGCCATAAAACCATTCAGTTAAATCCCGACGTTTGTGCAGCTGTAGTGGAAATAGCTTTTACATAATTCTCGAAACAGCCCTATAAAACGTTTATTTGGCTCATTGGGGTATATTTACCTCCAACCAAATCTATTGCAGGGTAATGCACACTGAATATCTCTCGTGGTAGTTAGACGGACCAAGGGGTGGTTGTTTTTTACTAGGCCTGCTGCAATAATGTCACTCAATTATATCCCGCCGTTCATGCCGCAGGAGTGAAAATATCTGTTGTGGAATCCTCGAAACAGGTTTGCAGAACGTTGGTGGTTGTATTTCGACAAAATTTCCCTCGCTATATTTACCTCAATCTAATTTTTGCAGGATGATTCCCACTAATTACTTCAAGCTATTAATTTGAACGACCAATAGAGTGTCGGTTTCTTGTACTCCTGATGCCATAAAACCATTCAGTTAAATCCCGCCGTTTGTGCAGCTGTAGTGGAAATAGCTTTTACATAATTCTCGAAACAGCCCTATAAAACGTTTATTTGGCTCATTGGGGGTATATTTACCTCCAACCAAATCTATTGCAGGGTAATGCACACTGAATATCTCTGTTGGTAGTTAGACGGACCAAGGGGTGGTTGTTTTTTACTAGGCCTGCTGCAATAATGTCACTCAATTATATCCCGCCGTTCATGCCGCAGGAGTGAAAATATCTGTTGTGGAATCCTCGAAACAGGTTTGCAGAACGTTGGTGGTTGTATTTCGACAAAATTTCCCTCGCTATATTTACCTCAATCTAATTTTTGCAGGGATGATTCCCACTAATACTTCAAGCTATAATTTGAACGACCAAAGATGTCGTTTTCTTGTACTCCTGATGCCATAAAACCATTCAGTTAAATCCCGCGTTTGTGGCATGTAGTGGAAATAGCTTTTACATAATTCTCGAAACAGCCCTATAAAACGTTTTTTTATTGGCTTGGGTATATTTACCTCCAACCAAATCTATTGCAGGGTAATGCACACTGAATATCTCTCGCGGTAGTTAGACGGACCAAGGGGTGGTTGTTTTTTACTAGGCCTGCTGCAATAATGTCACTCAATTATATCCCGCCGTTCATGCCGC
>NW_019091338.1:0-8094 GCF_002217175.1 Folsomia candida | reverse complement strand
CATTTGACAGACAACCCGGGGAGTGGATCGCTCACCTTATTTGTTGATATTCTCCTTAACTCCACGGGTACCTGGGTCCAGATTATCAGCGCGGACTTGATCACCGTCGCTCCAGGGCCGGCCTACACGGTGAAGTATTCTCTCATCCCGAATGATGTCGTGTCCGGACAGACGGTACAAATTAGAGCAGAAATCGTTAACCTGAACACGGGTGGCGTACAAATTTGCGTTTCTTGTGATATTGACGTCTTGTAGAAGAAATGTACATACATTTTTTACAATTTCAGTAAAAATATTTACTAACAACAAAAATATATTGTAAGCAAAATAAAATGCAAACTTGCGCTCAGACTTATATATGAGAGTGTACATTATCCCTTTATGCAAATGTTTGATTACAGTCAAGAGCATAAGTTTAAGGCGAACTATTTTTTCATCACCATTTCCACAAGGGTTATCGAAACAATACCAAATCTAATTATAACCGGCATCATAATATGCTAGTCTGCATGACCCTTTCGACATTTTTCAAAAACAGGAACGGTATCCAACTATAGTCCTTCTAGGCCAAACGATAAGGAATATATGGTCTAACAAAGCTACATTTCTCATCGTGTGCTGCTAGGCTACCACCTTGCAAATTTTCAAGCCGTTATCGTGGCCAATGCGTAAAATAGAACAGTTTTACTGTAGATAAATTCTTAAATTCTGTAGTCTTAATGTAGATAAATCAATTGTCGGAAAACATAGTTTTAATTGTTTTTGGCCCACTTGACTCCTACATTACAACTGCCTTGATAAATAAATCCGACAAAAGGGTTGTTCGTCACGATTGACGCAAATACTTGAACATCATCACAGTAAGCTTTTTATCTAATTGAATATGATATTCGATTAAAAAGTTTACTGTAATCATTTATATTTAAGAGACATTTCGACAATGTGCATGGGGACCGTTCATAGCGTACGTAAAGAATCTTGGGGTGGTTTTATGTACCAAATTTCCACGAAAATTGACACCACGTTTATGTTCGTTCTGTTATCTTTCTGGACCAGTAGTTTGACTACGCAAATTGTTAAATTGATCCGGCGAACCCGATAACAGGGCACATGATTTGACCCAATTGCGTATAAAAGCAGGCAGAATTTCCACCCAGCGATACTCCAAGCTTTTCTCGCTTACCCTTGTTTTATGTAAATATTTTGTAAAGTTGGGTAACAATGAGAATCGCCATTTTTCTAGCACTCTCCTGCGTTGCCGTCGCCTCTGCCGGAGTCGTCAACGTGACCCGTTGTGGTGGAATGGTTAGTTACTTATCTCCAAAATTTTTGAACCATAATTGTAACAGAATATTTCCCGTGTACATTATTCTTGGTGACTGAGTCCAGCAATTTGTTTCCGGTTGGTTATAATTATTGGCGATAATACTCGATTGTTTACCACGAGGGATCACGGTGGTAATAAATATTTCGTGGGATGTTAGTTTTAATTTAAAATTTCCATAATGCAGTAAAACTTTCCTAGGATGTTTATTGAACAGGATTATGAATCAATTCGCACATCTATCAGAATGTACATATCTAACTTCCGTACGTTTTGTAAAATAATTTTAAAAACTATGACAACATAGGCATAAAAAAGCTGTGACATGAGTACACGCTCATTATGTATGCACGCATTTGCTTATGTAACCATGCTTATTGTCTGTATTGAAGGGAACCCATAGGGAAACCAGGGTATCCGACTGCGAAGGATACTGCCAAGTACAACCTGGCCAAGTTTACCGAGTCGAACAAGATTTTATCCCATGTAAAATTTAGCCCTATACATATTTTGCTTTGGGAACGTCGATATATTACGTTATCAGAAAGGTGAGTGGGTGGTTTCTCGCCGCCTAACTTACCCGCGTTGAACTTAACGATGAGTAAGATAGGGGAGGGGTGGCTCTAAAAATCGGTGTTTTTTATGATGTAATATATGGACGCTCTACATATCGTGGTTAAAATTTCTTACAATATTTATCCTTTGGCAGACGGCTCGGGGAGTGGATCTCTCAGATTAAAGGTTAATATTTGCCTGCATGACGGCACCTGCGTCGAGATTATCAACGCGGACTTGATCACCGTCGCACCAGGACCCCACTACACGGTGAGGTATTCTCTCATCCCGAATGACGTCGTGTCCGGACAGACAGTGCAATTAAGAGCAGAAATCGCTAACCCGAACAATGGTGTGGTAGAGATTTGCGTTTCTTGTGATATTGATGTCCTATAAAACAATACATAATTTTACCAGTTTGGAAAACCTTTAAATATTAAATGAAATACTTGGGACACAATTTTTCGCTCATATGTGTGTGAATAAATAAGACCTTTAGTACATTTGCATATACTTAAGTTTGTATTGCATGTATCAATTAACTCGTAAATATGTACATGTGCGTAAATATGTAAATGTAAATGAGTGTGCAGCACAACTTATCGGTAAAAAATAAAGATTTAATTTATAAAATTGCCCAGTTATTGTAACTTTTCATAATTTTAAAAACGCATTAGACTAAATACATTGTTCTACGGATTTTTTATATAGTTGATTGTATTTGCATTTACACTTTGTATATTTAGTGCGTGTTTGTTTGTTTAATAAACTTGTTTCTATGTAACTTTAGCATTAATGCATGTTCTTAAATTCTCAAAGTATGCATAAGCGAAGAAAAAATTACCCGGGTCTCCAAGTATACCCGGTTAGTAATTGTAGCCAGATCAGTGTTGTCTTTAGACCGGGCGATAAATAGACTATCTACATAAATACAGTATGAATAAATTATGTACTCCGGTCGATAACGATTTACTACCAATCTTCCAAGAGTATGTAAGTTGCCTTCGAATATAATAAACTAACCATAATTTCTTGTAGTGATAATTACGGATTTTATGTTTATTTCTTGCAACTGCACTTTGAGTAATCAAACTATCTGCGTATATATTCATATATACATTTTGCTCATCCTGCTCAACGATACATAGATAAACAAATACTTTTATTACACAGTTTTGATTATTTTTTGGCCCACTTAACTGTTACATAAATTGCCTTGATAATTAAATCTGAGAACGGGTTGCTCGCCACCATTGACGCAAATACTTCAGTATCACATGACAGTAAACTTTTTAATCTAATACGATCACATCCGCCCTGGCGAGTGATCAATTATATGTAAGAGTCATTATCATGTTGTCCCTTGGGACCGTGCGTAGAGCACGTGCTGCAGTTTTCACGTATCAAATTTCTACCAAAAACTTCAAACACTCTTTTGTTCGTTCTCTTACAAGTATCGATATGTAAGTTTATCTTTTGTGATTAACAATTTAACTACGCAAATCACTGACTTCATCCGGTGAACCCGCCAACACGGCTCATGATTTGACCCAATTGCATATAAAAGCAGGCAAAATTTTCAACCAGCGATACATACTTCAAAACCCTTTCTCTCAATTTTTCCGGCAATAAACAGAGTATTTAAGGTAATATGCCATAAGATACTGCATATTATGAATGTCCATTTATAAGTAAATATATCTGTAATATCTTATCACTAACAACAGTTCAAATATTTATGGCATTCATACATATTTACTTTTAATCCACAACAGTCAAATAAACGATCAACCGACGATTTTATTTGTCGATCTACCACAACTTGTCCATCTTATGAACATAAGTCGCATTTTTACTTCATAACCGGCAACCCCCCCACGAACTTTCTGCTCCAATGGATACCGAAATCAGAAATATTATCATTTTCCTTAGAAATGACTACATTCCCGTCGTACAACGTATATTCGATAAAAATACGGCCCTTCTGCAAAGTGCTCGATTACACGGGAAAAATTGCTTAATTTCGTCCACCGTGGGAACCGTTGCAGCCGCCATGGGAGGAACTGTCGCCGCCGTGGCGACGGCCGTTGCCACACTTGGCGTCGCCGTGGTGGCGCTACCCGTCATGGCGGTCGGCACCGGCGTAGCCATTGCGGGCGCAGCCACCAATTTGGGGACCACACTTGTCGACCGACTCCTGGAGAAGGACGACAAGGACGAAATACAAAAACTGTTCGAAGTTTTAAACAAAGAAACGCTTAAATTTCTAAAAGTCGTGGGAATTTTACAAGAAGAGCTGGGAGATTATGGAAAAGAATGGTGAGTAAGGAGTTAAAGGGTTCTGTTATTTTAACCTGCGGTAATTGATGTCAAACAAGTTTTTGTTTTTTGTATTGTATTCCAAAAAACTGGATGGGTTTCAAAAAATCTGTAAACATCGTCTAGCTGCTAGTATAAAGTTGCGTCAGGTTGTTGAAAAACAATTGGCTTATTTCTGAATCTCTTGCACACTTGATAAAAATTAATAATTTTTATTATGCGTATAAGTTCTTGATCTCTTCACTGCAAATATTGATAAATTTATACATATTATTACGCTTATATTTGTACACATTTGATAATCTTTATTCTGCGCATAAAATACCAAATTCCTACTTGTAATTACGTAAATAGTTTTCAATTTTGGCTGACATAATGCTTTATTTCTCAACAGTTTTCCGAACTTGTACGAATTTATGGATTCTGTGATAGAATACTGCCTTCCAACTGATGAAGACGTTACGGTTGACCAACTGAAGTAATTCGTATCAAATTTAAATAATTGGCGTTCATAAATTATGTAACGAGGGAATCGCGATTTTCTAGACCCCTCCTCGCCCCAAAATCTAACCTGTCTCGCTTAGACACGATATCATTCAAGCTTTCGACCGTCCAAACCTAACCTCTTCTTGCCTAACATAACTTATGAACCGCCCCATAGAACAGAAACCGTGAATATTTGTGTAACATCAATTCTGTTTACCACCACATAACTAAAATATGTAATAACATTTAGAGAGGGTGACTATATTATGCGACCTCTGTCGGACCCTGTCATGCAATTTTTGGGCACACATCACGGGATTTGTATCTTGGATGGTTCTAAACTTAAAGTGCTGGACTTTTGGGTTGATGGCGTAAAATTAAAGGAAATGAAGGAATTTCTTAAAGGAGAAGGCCTTCGTGAATTGCGCCGAAGGAATTATCACGGCCTAGAACTTCCGGTTAGTGAAACGGTCAAACGTGCGAGGAAACAATTGGCTCATGGCAGCGAAAGAAAATATAGCTTGGCCAATTATAACTCCGAGCATTTCGCCATGCTGCTTAAACTTGGGTGGACGAGATCACAACAGGTAAGCAATAGGGTGTCAAAATTAAAACACAATGTCGTTTTGTCACCTCAAATACATAGGTAGCTACTAAACTCGGCCGGTAAAGGTGGTAAAGGATGACGCGTTGATGCATTTATTTTTCATCTCAACGTACCCCTTTCTCTATTTTTACAAGGGAATTTCTAAAATCCATTCAGTTTCTTCACGAGGATTCAGATTTGCTTAATTTACGGTACTTAAAAGTGTAGTTAATTTTTTGTATATGTACTACTACAAACATAGTCGGTTCCATGCAAGTCGGATTTAACCGGGTGCACCTGTTTGACCTCTATTACATATGTATATAATACTAAAAATTACATCTAATTGCAAGTAATACCTATACCTAATAGGTACAAGCTGTCTTTAACTGAAATCTTTGTATTGAATGGAATTGAATTCATTTTACAAATTCCCGCTTAGAACCGTATATGTATGGAGAAAAAATATCAGTAGCACTTCACCCCGTCATCGTGTATATACCTTGACGCATGGACTTTCATCGTACTTTCTTGACAGGTGCATCGCGTAGCGGCGGCCTCCATTGGGACACGAGCCGCAGCAAGAACTGTATTTGCGGCGTCTGAAACTTTCTCTGCTGTACGATTTATCTCGAACTTTCGAATTTTGCGTGGGCTTGGAACGGTGGGAAAAGTTGTGTCAAAAGTTGGCATAGCAACGGCTGCCACGGCTCCGGTATTCATTGGGCTTGACATTGCATTTTTAGTTTATGAGTTTAAAAGGAAAAAGCCAAATATTGAGAAGCTGGAGGCGTTCGATCGTTCACTTGAGCGGACGTTAGAACTTCTTTTGAATTCGTTGCTTGAGCTAGAGCTATTCGTTGCTCTTCAACGCGACGCAGCACAAATCCTGTCCCTTCGCATGAAACTGAGCGGAACCAATATTTTTATTGATGAAGATCTGGCACCCAAGGAAAGAAAGATGCGTTCCCAACTGAGAGAATTTGCGAGAAACATGAAGAAAGAAAAACCGGACCTGCTGTTCCGATGTTACAAGAAACGGGTGAAAATTACAACGGAAGGAGCTACAACCTGGTACACAATAAATGACTCTAATCAAATTGTGGAGGATGGAAAACAAATGACGTGACGATACGGCCGGCCTCTACAATTAACACAACAATCAAGGATCAGTAACTTTAATATAATTTCCTGGAATATAGAAGGTATAAGGTCTAAAAATATCTTATTTTATAATGAATTAATCGAGTTTAACCCAACGATATTCTTCCTTTGTGAAACATGGCACGTTGATGACTATATGTTAAACAGTAAAATTACAAATAGATATACAATTTTTGATATGAAAGCTGTGAAATCAAAATCAAAGGAAGAGCATCGATGGGTTACTACATTGGTATAAAAAATAGCATAGTTAATTTTAGTAAAGTTATATGTATGAAGAATGAATATAGCGTCATACAGTTAAACGATAATTTTAGGAAAGTAATCATTATTTTTAGCTATTTACCCCCTAATAGTAACATCGAAATAGAAGAGATATTTCAGGCAGTAGATTCAGCACAGATTTCTTGCATATACATGGGTGATTTTAATTCGAGAACAGGAAATCATACAAGTAAATCCAAGGACAAAGTCACTAATTTACGTGGCACCAAGCTTATTAAAATAATACAGGAAAATAATCTTAGTTTGCTGAATGGTAACGGAGAGCATGGTACAGACGGTGACTTCACCTTTGTTAATAAGAATGGTTCAAGCGTTGTAGATTTGTGTATCACCTCTCAATCAATAACAGATAAGAAAGAATTCAAGGTTTTGTCCAGCGAGCAGTCTTGTCATTTCCCTATCATGCTAAAATTAAATGCAGTACCACATTTTGAGACTCTCACAAAAATAGTCAGGGTAGAATGGGATGTACATAAAATCGGACAATTTCAAGACAATTTCGATAACATCCTGGAAAACTGCGAGAGTAGTAATATCACAATTGATAAATTTCAACAGGGCATGCTTAAAGGAATAGATTCATGTGAAATGTTGAAGAGAAGAATATTAGGAGTAAAAAATATAACGTATGGACCAAGATAGTTCGATAAAAAATGCTTGTTAGAGAAGAAGCTTTTCAATAGTAGTCTTCGTAATTTTCGTAAAGCTGGGAATGAATTAGAAAAAGACCAATTAAAATTGATTTTCTTACAGAAGAAGAGAACTTATATCAATCTTAAGAAGGCGAAGAAATTAAAATTTTTCAATGCAATTCAAAGTTCACTTTGTAACGCTAAAAACTCGTCGGACTTTTGGAAAGCGATTAATTACTATAGGTCAAAGCGGAACTGTAATGGTAATTACGACAATGATCAAACAATTACTCCTGTAGCATTTCATGACCATTTTTCTAAAATTTTCGACACAAATGAACAAAAGGACACACTTCCAAATGACGAACTCAGTATAATTAATGACGATACGGATGGAGCTTTCACATCTGCAGAACTAAATATTGTTATCAAGAAATTAAGTACTGGAAAAGCGCCCGGGCCGGATAGTATCCCAAATGAAGCATGGAAGGGACTTAATGACATGCAAAGACTTATATTACTAGATAGCATAAACTTATTATGGGAGAGTCAACAAATCCCAGATGGATGGGCGGATATTATTATCTCACCCATATACAAAAAAGGCGATAAACTTGATCCAAAAAATTATCGACCTATTTCCCTAATAAACACCGGTTTAAAATTGTATACTATGCTTTTGACAAATCGTTTAAATGAGTGGTGTGAGAAACATGAAAAAATATCACAATTTCAGCTGCATA
>NW_019091337.1:0-8245 GCF_002217175.1 Folsomia candida | reverse complement strand
AACCCGTATTAATACCTTTGTGGTTATGACAGGTGAAAAAGTTGCTCACATTTCCACGAAATCACTTTGCATATTACGTCGCTGGAAAATGGAAAATTTCCCGGATGACCTTGCAGCGACTCCCTCCCTTCTGCCACGCACTGGGTGGAAATCGCTTCACAGGAAGTTATTTTAGAAGTAAAGGAGAATCTGTGTGTACCGGCGCTCTGCAGTTTCGTGGTACTTGGGTATTTTCGGAGCGACCTGTATATCCTCATAGTTTAGTCTTCCCCGGTTAATCGAATTTCGGTTTAATTAACTTACCTCAGACCAAGCTTGTTCAAAACAGCTACCATGCTCGGATATATGATTTACTGGCTTTATATCTCCTCTCATACATATCACGCACCCGTCTTGAAGCGCAATGCTCTCCCTTTTCAAAGTTGGTTCTAAAACCAAAGCCAAACAAAATTAGATAGGTGCTGAGCTACTTTTGGCGAACCTGGCTGGCTGAAAATGTAAAACGAAATTGGAGAAGCTTGGCAAATATGAGTAGTACGCCAAAGTACCTCTGCAAGTAAATAACGAGACGAGATACCACTTTCTTTGAGTTTGCTTCAGCGAAATGAAAGTGAGTCGGTCGGGTAAATATTTTACAGACGTCGAACCCAATTGATCTCCTGATCTTCCAATGTTCTTCGTGTAAAATATCAATTCTTCGCGACGACAAGTTAAATAAGTGCATTTAATATATTACAGTTTCGTCTTGTGCAATACAGCGAAGGCGATCGTAAAGTGTAGGATGATATGACCTCACATGTCCGCCGCTGCTCCTGCTGCCTCCAGGCATTACCAAATTTACCAAATTGGTTGGCTCGGTGGAATGAACGGATGGATGGAAAAGCCGAGTGCCATATTTTCCGGCTGGAAAATTTTTCTTTTCCAAATTTGCTGCGCATTTTCCCCCCTTTTAATGCAAATATCTCCGTCAAACCTGCGCATTGGCAGATAGTTCCATTTGCAAATTTCATATAAATTATATTTGTGATCGATTGACACCGGTTTGGTCCAAATCTGTGAGCATACGTTGGGAGACCTCCATTGTTAGGTATGTACGTATGTAAGGATTTTATGCTTCACAACAAATGTTAAATACTCGAGTCATTTATGTCTTGATAAGCTCAAAAATTCATTGAATTTGCAGGGATCGTCTTGTCACAAGTGCATAATCTCTGGCATTCAGGTTATCACGGTAAATTAATTAATTGACCATCATTAGATTGACAGATAGGATAAAATTGCTTAAATTTCAATGAATTTTCTGTCGATCGATCTGGCATTATTATTTCTTGCTCAATCATACACGACACTTGTATTGATGCAAGTCCAATTTTCGGTTAATTGCAACTGATAAGCCAGCCTTTATCTGAACGACTTTATTCTCTAAATTCATACCTGACATCGCACTCCAAGTCCGTAAATTAACATAGTTTAAACTGGACTGTTTCGATAAGGTCTCTGGCATTTGACATGCTGACATATTTACTTTTTCAGGTTTTGTCTCACCCTGGGAAAAACAAGCATGATCGATTATAATTGCAAAACATGATTAATTGCTTTTCTCTGAATTTGTGATTGATATCAATTTTGAGCTTGATAAGTTTTTCATATAAATACGGGGCCACCGATACTATTAAACCACAGCCAAGGTTCAAGACATACTAACACAATGATTATACCCACCAGTACAATCTTCGCCATATTCCTCGCCGCCAGCACCACCGTGGCGGCTATGGTCGATAACAAAACCATTCCTTTAACGGTAAGGCGAGAATTTTCTACAAATTTCGCACTTTCACTAACCGATTATTTTTCTTCCCAGAAAATTTCCAACAACCTGACTGCGGTGAGTTACACGATGGCCGGTTCTTGTTCTACCCAATTCCAGCCGCCAATAGGGCTGGTGATCCAATAAACCTGATGACCATCTTATATGACACCGTATTAAGAACAGCAGTTTCGTCTACCGGGCTGTACACCAGCGACAATACGGCTGGCGGAGTCCGGTATAACAATTGGGTGGTACGGGCGTGTCCAGGCCATGTAGGTAAGAGAACTTATTCTTGATAAGGTGTAATTATTTTTGACATTATTTACGATTAAGTATATAGTTAAGGCTGGGCAGGTATCGGAGAAAACCTACAAATACCCGTATCGTTATTAGTTAATATCCGGGCCAAAATCTCGCCTTCCAAAATCCAAATACCCATATTCCCAAAAACTCTGCCTTTTCAATATTCAGATATCCACGGAACGACGCCGAAGATATTCATGTTTACACGTAAACATGAATGAATCCTTGATATAGGGACCTTTTAGATTTTTAAGGGTACCCTGGACTGTAGCTGTCGGGAATCTTCCCTTGTTCGTCGTATTTAGATATTTGCAGCCTACCTTCATACTATGTTTACCACGCTTTCGTCATCACAATGACAACAACAACGCAATTTTAACTTTTGAACAATTTTATAGTTATAATTTTGCAGAGCTGGACTGCCGACATACCAATCCTGCTTTTCCTGCTGGGTATGCTAGAGGCCATTTACTCCCTTCCTGTTATTGGCGGTGGACTGACACCGTGGCAAGGAACACATTCTTCTGGTAGGTTGCACTTCGGGTTAGCCAAATTAAAAAAAGGAATATGTATGTACTTATTCCTCTGTTATTAAGGGATGCAACCCCTTCATGGAAATGTCTTGTCTGTCTTTCCGTCTGTCTGTATCCACTATGACTTTAGAACGAAAGATTCTTATTTCGAGATGTAGACTTCACCTTCCTGTTTCTAATTTTTGGGTTGGACGTATGCAAGCTCGAAGACGGGCCTTGTATGTGACAAGGTCACAGCGCCACGATGATGAAGTCAGCGGTAAAACTTGTCTAGCGGTCTACATCTGTATGTAGTTTGAGATGGGGACTTCAGAAATCGCCCTTATTTCTACGTAAATTCGATAAACCCCGTGACCGTGTGGACGCGCGGTATATTCCGTGTGTGTCTGTGTGAGTCGAACTGTGGGCTCAGTTGACACTGAGCGGTGGTGCACTACCACCGTCCCGGTCGGTTATACTTCGGTGGTAGAATTTGTTAGTGCAGCATGTATGCTTATGCATGTGCGTGTACAATCAGCAAAATAAGTAAATACATGGTTGCCACGCTTGGTACGAAATTAGTTGGGCTTCAGCACAATTTTGCTGCCAGGTCTTCTGCATTCTAAAGTGCATTTAGTCAGAGGCGTTCCTTGGATTGGGACGGCCTGGAGCACGTATTGAGTTCGGCCTTTTCAAAACTAGTGTAAAATATCTAGTCATTACGACCCTGTATATTCGTTCAAAATGGGTCGTAAATGTAATTACATACATATCATGTCCAGGTGAAGTGTAAGTAGCTCTTAGCTTCAAAACAATGGTTCCGAACAGATATCTGAGGGTAACTTGGTTAACATTGACCAGATATCAGATCAGATAACAGATTCAATGTTAATCAAGTTACCACCAGATATCTATTCGGAACCATATTCAAAACCGCTGAAGAGAATCCAAATCTGATGAGTGCATTGGATTCCTCGTGCAATTTTGGATAGACACCACCAATCCATTTGTTACTACTTGCAAAAGATATCCACAGGGAAAATCCAGAAAGGGCGAAAACGACAAAAATTTTTTCATAAAAAAATGGAAAAGGAAATAGCGAATTTCAAAAGTGTGACAGGGATGGAATGAACACTTTAGTTTAGTTCAACGGATCATAAAAAACGTTCATGGGTACTAGATCGACTAACAATGGAACCTTTTTTCAAGTTACACGAGATAGCTTAGTGACTTGTACTAAAAAATCAAGCTAAAAATTAGAAATGACGTGGTA
Organism: Folsomia candida; assembly: GCF_002217175.1. Taxonomy (NCBI): domain Eukaryota; kingdom Metazoa; phylum Arthropoda; class Collembola; order Entomobryomorpha; family Isotomidae; genus Folsomia; species Folsomia candida. The sequence continues at coordinate 4,347 of NW_019091337.1, read as the reverse complement.
ATTTTCTTCCGTTGAATGGGCACATGGAGGTAAAATATTTTAGGGCAAACTTCACAGTAGCGGCCTGTTTTTTTTCTCAAGCGGGCGAGCGGAGGAGTGAAAATTTTCTCCTTCGAAAGTTTAAAAAAAAACGGTTTTCCGATTCTCGGATTTTTCAAATTGTGATAAAACTGGTTTTCGATTAATCGGATTTTGGAAGATTATACGAAACCGTATCAGATTAATCGAGATTTGGAAAATTGTAGGAAATAAATAGGTATTTGATCTTTTGAAAAAAATCCGGTTTTTAAAATCGGATTTATCGCAAATTGTACAAAGTTTGCTCATATAATAATCAAAAAATAAAAATAAAATGTAACTTGGGAATAAGGGGATCACCGCACAATTAATTCTTATCTCAACAATTAGAAACAGTAAAGACTAGCTCCAAAAAAATGTTTATATTATTAAAAACCGAAAACCGGTTTTCGAGGGTCTAAAACCTTTCTAAAACCGAAAACCTTTCCTAAGACTTTTCGGAAAACCGGTTTTTGGAAAATAGTTTTCGGTAAAACCAGTTTCGGTTAACGAAATCGGAAAAACCAATTTTGGTATCCCTACTATAAACTCATCGAGACTCATTTTCTAATCACAGAGTTAAATTCTCTCTCTCACTTCTTGAAATCAAATGTTATATGAGATTATGAATTCGTGGAGATAGGTCTGAAATTGTAATCATATATTTTGCATGACACATATCAAAGTATCCATTAGCTAAAGGTCTATCCCCGTAAGAGCAGATTCTGGTTTAAAATTGTTACATTGTTGACTAGGAACATCCGGCCTCGCAAATAAAGCATGTCTGCCTTACATTTTCCCGCGCTTAATATGCATTTATCTTGCGGCCTGTGATAGGACAATTATATCTAGTGCATAGGGCGTCCCGGTACGGCCCGGAGCCAGCGCTCCACCTAGAAGCATCGTCGGTACGGGCCTGCATTTAGTTAAGAATCCATCAATCATAAAACCAGTCTTGTATGATTCCCCAGAAAATGAATATTGAAAAGTGTCGCAACCATGTAGTCACTTTTTTTTAATCACTGCTTACATATTTCATAAATATATTTCATGGTTATATTTAGTGCACAATCGTGACCTTCTAACCGGTAAACGTACTATGACAATCGTGACCTCTCACAATGAAGGTCTCTCAGCATATGGTCTCCAACTTTGATAGAATTAAGTTTAATCCGTCACAAATCAAAGAAGTGTTCAGTTGGCAAAAAAAAGGTTCTGCAAATGTTTGATAGAGATTTTCGCATCTAAAAGGAGAAATCAAATACCTAACATTCTTTTACCAATTTCACACATATTTATTACATTTTCTAATGGACTAATTCTAAAGCTACGTAAGTGCAGTCGCTTCGTAATTCTAAAACGACGTAAATGCACAACAAGTAACAAGGAAAATAACCTAACTGCAATTTTGCAGTGAGGTTATTTTCCTTGTTTTTTGGCACTTTTTTGTGCAGAGAGTGCACTTACGTGGTTTTGGAATTAGTCCGACAATATATTATCTAATTTTTTGGTCGGGGCATTAAATCAAAGCCAGTTTTGCACATATATGTACATTGCTTGTATAGAATGGAAGTATTTTAGCGCTCGACCATACTTGGTTATGGATAGTGTTCTCAATGGTCCGGTCCACGGACCGGACCGGACCGATAACTCCGGTTCGGTCCGGTCCCGGTCCTGGGCTTAGACCGGACCGAGACCGATAAAAAATTCCGGTCCGGTCTCGGTCCTGACCCTCCAGGACCGGACCGATAAGCTTCGGTCCGGTCGGACCGATAAGGTTAATCAATTAAGGTTGAAGCATTTTCTTTCAGAATTCCGAAACTATGTAACCATGTACATAACTGACCAAGGTACCCAATTCTTACAAGGATTGGATTCTCAAATTGGGGCATTAATGGAATGCTTCACCGATTTCCAAACATGCAAGTGTTTTCCGAACTTTAGACCGTTAACAAAAATATATACATAATTAAAATATCATAAATAAATAATTAATATATATAAAGATGTAATTTATATAAGTATATACGTTTTTAAACTTTGACGTTATTTACCGGCAATCAGATTCCCAAGGTCAAGCCATGACTGCATTTCCATCTTCCTTAAAAATACGTAGTCGTGAATGTTAATCTAAATTTCAGGGTCTGATATTTTTACACATGCGTGTTCTATTTTGCAATGAGTAAGAATATGTGATTCAGAAATTGCGAATAAAATTCGTGACAACGGGTTCTTAAGACCAATCGAAATAAAGTCATTTGTTGAACTTATGGGATGGATAATAGGGCAGTAAGGTCAAAGTATAAATATTAAAATTGTCTCCAATGGTCCAAAGTATCCGAAACAGTTTTAATTTTGCAAATAGGCGAAACATCAAATTCAAAATTAAAATGTATATATGAATTTCAGCATACACATTACACAGCATAAACTTTTAAGAGAAAGATTTTCATAAGGCAGTCTGAGACGGCCACAACAGCGCTTTATTCGTATCACCACACATGTTTGGATTATACCGTACAGTTTTTTGAGCTTGCTTATTAAGATAAAAATAAAAATATTGTGTCAAGGGCGCATAGCAAAAATTTTGCTAATAAATTACCATGAGTGAAAGTGAAACTGAAATCCAGGAGAGCGGGGATGAAATTTCCTCACCAAAAAGTTCGAGGAAAAAGCGCTCCTTGGCTTATCAACATTTCGACTACGAAGAAGAATCGGGAAATTATCATTGCAAGATATGCAGGTGAGCTAAAATATAATTGTAATTCCATTCACGACTGATTTCGAACATATATTTAGATCTAAATATCACAAGAAGTCTGATGGGTCAACCAGCGCCCTAGTGAAACATTTGCGTGCGACGCATCCAAGCTTATTTAACGCAAAAAACGCTACATTGGACGGATTTGTGAAAACTGAAGGTTCCAAACAAGTTGATAAAATCGAGCCCTTCACGGCGGCCGGCTTGCGTAAGCGAATAATGGAAGTCACGGTTCTAGAGAATCTACCATTTCGACTCGCTGAAAAACCTTCCTTTCAAAGTCTAATTAAGTACTGCAATAGTCAGGCAACATTTCCTTGTGCCAACACAATCAAGTCAGATGTTGAGAAACTTTACCTCGAAAAGAAAATTGAACTTAAGGGTGAATTAATGGTACATAACAATAATAAATACATATTTACGAAAGTTGTCTTGCATGCATATTAGTAACTTCAATTGTTTTGATTCTATAGGCGATTGACAGCAAAATCTCCTTTATAATTGATGCTTGGACTTCGGCTAACCAAAAGTCGTACCTAGGAGTGATTGCCCAGTGGATCGACACCAAATGGGACTTACAAATTCGAGTTCTAGACCTTCTAGAATTAGAAGGATCGCATACTGGAGAACGGTTAGCCGTCTCATTTATGGATTTATTGGATGAATACGAAATTTCTTCCAAAATACTTGGTGTAACTGCGGACAACGCTGGCAATATGAACACTTTTGCGGAAGCATTGGAAAGGAAGCTCAAGCGCAGGGTAAATAAAATTTCACAACTTTGACCCATTTCGAACTAATAACTTGTTTATAAAATTTCTTGTGTCTACCATATTGATATCATAACTCAATTTAAATTTTTATGATTTCTTATAAAACACGAAATATTTATTTGAACCAATTACCAAGTTTCGATTTTTTCACTTAAAATAGCAGCAACTCAGTTTTCAACATATTTATTTTGTACATCAAGCTTAATTAACTTGCTACTGCATATGGGTTTTGGATTTATATTTTTGTATTCACTTCCTCATTTTCCATGTAGATTATGAAATCTGGTCCCCTTGCCTTTTTTACTAAAAGATTTTATTGCATATATGTACAAATCGAAAATGCTTCGATTACAAAGTTCGGTGGTTCAAAAATATATATCTCTACAGGGGAAATCCCAAAATTTGGGGAGAAATTAAAAAACCTTTTACTACCAAATTTTTCACAAAATACCAAACGTCGGACTAATTCTAAAACAACCTAAGTGACTTCGTTTCATAATTCGAAAACAACCTAAGTGACAATAAAAACTATAGCTTTTACTGTCACTTAGGTTGTTTTCGAACATACATAAATACATAAATTACTTATGCAGTTTGCGTATTTCGTCCTCAAAGGATTTAAAAGAATACAAACCTACGTACTTCGCTCTTATGATGTCCAATGAACTTTTTATGTATATAACTTATTTCTACAGGGAATCCAATTCACTCAAGAAAATAACAGGATTCGTTGCCTTGCACATATCGTCAATCTCA
>NW_019091336.1:0-8291 GCF_002217175.1 Folsomia candida | reverse complement strand
GGTCAGGAAGAAATCTAACGGTTAGGAAGAAATCTAAACGGTGAAAACAAAATTTAAACGGTCAGGAAGAAATCTAAACGGTTAGGAAGAAATCTAAACGGTGAAAACAAAATTTAAACGGTCAGGAAGAAATCTAAACGGTTGGAAGAAATCTAAACGGTGAAAACAAAATTTAAACGGTCAGGAAGAAATCTAAACGGTTAGGAAGAAATCTAAACGGTGAAAACAAAATTTAAACGGTCAGGAAGAAATCTAAACGGTGAAAAAAAAATTTAAACGGTCAGGAAGAAATCTAAAACGGTTAGGAAGAAATCTAAACGGTGAAAACAAAATTTAAACGGTCAGGAAGAAATCTAAAACGGTTAGGAAGAAATCTAAACGGTGAAAACAAAATTTAAACGGTCAGGAAGAAATCTAAACGGTTAGGAAGAAATCTAAACGGTGAAAACAAAATTTAAACGGTCAGGAAGAAATCTAGACGGTTAGGAAGAAATCTAAACGGTGAAAACAAAATTTAAACGGTCAGGAAGAAATCTAAACGGTTAGGAAGAAATCTAAACGGTGAAAACAAATTTAAACGGTCAGGAAGAAATCTAAACGGTTAGGAAGAAATCTAAACGGTGAAAACAAAATTTAAACGGTCAGGAAGAAATCTAAACGGTGAAAACAAATTTAAACGGTCAGGAAGAAATCTAAACGGTTAGGAAGAAATCTAAACGGTGAAAACAAAATTTAAACGGTCAGGAAGAAATCTAAACGGTTAGGAAGAAATCTAAACGGTGAAAACAAAATTTAAACGGTCAGGAAGAAATCTAACGGTTAGGAAGAAATCTAAACGGTGAAAACAAAATTTAAACGGTCAGGAAGAAATCTAAACGGTTAGGAAGAAATCTAAACGGTGAAAACAAAATTTAAACGGTCAGGAAGAAATCTAAACGGTGAAAACAAAATTTAAACGGTCAGAGAAATCTAGCGGTTAGAGAAATCTAAACGGTGAAAACAAAATTTAAACGGTCAGGAAGAAATCTAAACGGTTAGGAAGAAATCTAAACGGTGAAAACAAAATTTAAACGGTCAGGAAGAAATCTAAACGGTTAGGAAGAAATCTAAACGGTGAAAACAAAATTTAAACGGTCAGGAAGAAATCTAAACGGTTAGGAAGAAATCTAAACGGTGAAAACAAAATTTAAACGGTCAGGAAGAAATCTAAAGGTTAGGAAGAAATCTAAACGGTGAAAACAAAATTTAAACGGTCAGGAAGAAATCTAACGGTTAGGAAGAAATCTAAACGGTGAAAACAAAATTTAAACGGTCAGGAAGAAATCTAAACGGTGAAAACAAAATTTAAACGGTCAGGAAGAAATCTAAACGGTTAGGAAGAAATCTAAACGGTGAAAACAAATTTAAACGGTCAGGAAGAAATCTAAACGGTTAGGAAGAAATCTAAACGGTGAAAACAAAATTTAAACGGTCAGGAAGAAATCTAAAACGGTTAGGAAGAAATCTAAACGGTGAAAACAAAATTTAAACGGTCAGGAAGAAATCTAACGGTTAGGAAGAAATCTAAACGGTGAAAACAAAATTTAAACGGTCAGGAAGAAATCTAAACGGTTAGGAAGAAATCTAAACGGTGAAAACAAAATTTAAACGGTCAGGAAGAAATCTAAACGGTTAGGAAGAAATCTAAACGGTGAAAACAAAATTTAAACGGTCAGGAAGAAATCTAAACGGTTAGGAAGAAATCTAAACGGTGAAAACAAAATTTAAACGGTTCAGGAAGAAAAATCTAAACGGTGAAAACAAAATTTAAACGGTCAGGAAGAAATCTAGACGGTTAGGAAGAAATCTAAACGGTGAAAACAAAATTTAAACGGTCAGGAAGAAATCTAAAACGGTTAGGAAGAAATCTAAACGGTGAAAACAAAATTTAAACGGTCAGGAAAAATCTAACGGTTAGGAAGAAATCTAAACGGTGAAAACAAAATTTAAACGGTCAGGAAGAAATCTAACGGTTAGGAAGAAATCTAAACGGTGAAAACAAAATTTAAACGGTCAGGAAGAAATCTAACGGTTAGGAAGAAATCTAAACGGTGAAAACAAAATTTAAACGGTCAGGAAGAAATCTAAACGGTTAGGAAGAAATCTAAACGGTAAAACAAATTAAACGGTCAGGAAGAAATCTAAACGGTGAAAACAAATTTAAACGGTCAGGAAGAAATCTAGACGGTTAGGAAGAAATCTAAACGGTGAAAACAAAATTTAAACGGTCAGGAAGAAATCTAACGGTTAGGAAGAAATCTAAACGGTGAAAACAAATTTAAACGGTCAGGAAGAAATCTAGACGGTTAGGAAGAAATCTAAACGGTGAAAACAAAATTTAAACGGTCAGGAAGAAATCTAAAACGGTTAGGAAGAAATCTAAACGGTGAAAACAAATTTAAACGGTCAGGAAAGAAATCTAAACAGGTTAGGAAGAAATCTAAACGGTGAAAACAAAATTTAAACGGTTAGGAAGAAATCTAAAACGGTTAGGAAGAAATCTAAACGGTGAAAACAAAATTTAAACGGTCAGGAAGAAATCTAACGGTTAGGAAGAAACTAAACGGTGAAAACAAAATTTAAACGGTCAGGAAGAAATCTAAACGGTTAGGAAGAAATCTAAACGGTGAAAACAAAATTTAAACGGTCAGGAAGAAATCTAAACGGTTAGGAAGAAATCTAAACGGTGAAAACAAAATTTAAACCGGTCAGGAAGAAATCTAGACGGTTAGGAAGAAATCTAAACGGTGAAAACAAAATTTAAACGGTCAGGAAGAAATCTAACGGTTAGGAAGAAATTAAACGTGAAAACAAAATTTAAACGGTCAGGAAGAAATCTAACGGTTAGGAAGAAATCTAAACGGTGAAAAAAAATTTAAACGGTCAGGAAGAAATCTAGACGGTTAGGAAGAAATCTAAACGGTGAAAACAAAATTTAAACGGTCAGGAAGAAATCTAACGGTTAGGAAGAAATCTAAACGGTGAAAACAAAATTTAAACGGTCAGTAAGAAATCTAAACGGTTAGGAAGAAATCTAAACGGTGAAAACAAATTTAAACGGTCAGGAAGAAATCTAAACGGTGAAAACAAAATTTAAACGGTCAGGAAGAAATCTAAACGGTTAGGAAGAAATCTAAACGGTGAAAACAAAATTTAAACGGTCAGGAAGAAATCTAAAACGGTTAGGAAGAAATCTAAACGGTGAAAACAAAATTTAAACGGTCAGGAAGAAATCTAGACGGTTAGGAAGAAATCTAAACGGTGAAAACAAAATTTAAACGGTCAGGAAGAAATCTAGACGGTTAGGAAGAAAACTAAACGGTGAAAACAAAATTTAAACGGTCAGGAAGAAATCTAAAACGGTTAGGAAGAAATCTAAACGGTGAAAACAAAATTTAAACGGTCAGGAAGAAATCTAAACGGTTAGGAAGAAATCTAAACGGTGAAAACAAATTTAAACGGTCAGGAAATCTAAGGTTAGGAAGAAATCTAAACGGTGAAAACAAAATTTAAACGGTCAGAAGAAATCTAGACGGTTAGGAAGAAATCTAAACGGTGAAAACAAAATTTAAACGGTCAGGAAGAAATCTAGACGGTTAGGAAGAAATCTAAACGGTGAAAACAAAATTTAAACGGTCAGGAAGAAATCTAAACGGTTAGGAAGAAATCTAAACGGTGAAAACAAAATTTAAACGGTCAGGAAGAAATCTAAACGGTTAGGAAGAAATCTAAACGGTGAAAACAAAATTTAAACGGTCAGAAAAATCTAACGGTTAGGAAGAAATCTAAACGGTGAAAACAAAATTTAAACGGTCAGAAAATCTAACGGTTAGGAAGAAATCTAAACGGTGAAAACAAAATTTAAACGGTCAGAAGAAATCTAGACGGTTAGGAAGAAATCTAAACGGTGAAAACAAAATTTAAACGGTCAGGAAGAAATCTAACGGTTAGGAAGAAATCTAAACGGTGAAAACAAAATTTAAACGGTCAGGAAAAATCTAACGGTTGGAAGAAATCTAAACGGTGAAAACAAAATTTAAACGGTCAGAAGAATCTAAACGGTTAGGAAGAAATCTAAACGGTGAAAACAAAATTTAAACGGTCAGGAATCTAGACGGTTAGGAAGAAATCTAAACGGTGAAAACAAAATTTAAACGGTCAGGAAGAAATCTAGACGGTTAGGAAGAAATCTAAACGGTGAAAACAAAATTTAAACGGTCAGAAGAAATCTAACGGTTAGGAAGAAATCTAAACGGTGAAAACAAATTTAGATAGAAAAATCTAAACGGTGAAAACAAAATTTAAACGGTCAGGAAAAATCTAACGGTTAGGAAGAAATCTAAACGGTGAAAACAAATTTAAACGTCAGAAGAAATCTAACGGTTAGGAAGAAATCTAAACGGTGAAAACAAAATTTAAACGGTCAGGAAGAAATCTAGACGGTTTGGAAGAAATCTAAACGGTGAAAACAAAATTTAAACGGTCAGGAAGAAATCTAACGGTTAGGAAGAAATCTAAACGGTGAAAACAAAATTTAAACGGTCAGGAAGAAATCTAAACGGTGAAAACAAATTTAAACGGTCAGGAGAAATCTAACGGTTAAAGAATCTAACGGTGAAAACAAAATTTAAACGGTCAGGAAGAAATCTAACGGTTAGGAAGAAATCTAAACGGTGAAAACAAAATTTAAACGGTCAGGAAAAATCTAAACGGTTAGGAAGAAATCTAAACGGTGAAAACAAAATTTAAACGGTCAGAAGAAATCTAAACGGTTAGGAAGAAATCTAAACGGTGAAAACAAAATTTAAACGGTCAGGAAGAAATCTAAAGTTAGGAAGAAATCTAAACGGTGAAAACAAAATTTAAACGGTCAGGAAGAAATCTAAACGGTTAGGAAGAAATCTAAACGGTGAAAACAAATTAAACGGTCAGGAAGAAATCTAAACGGTGAAAACAAAATTTAAACGGTCAGGAAGAAATCTAACGGTTAGGAAGAAATCTAAACGGTGAAAACAAAATTTAAACGGTCAGGAAGAAATCTAACGGTTAGGAAGAAATCTAAACGGTGAAAACAAAATTTAAACGGTCAGGAAGAAATCTAGACGGTTAGGAAGAAATCTAAACGGTGAAAACAAAATTTAAACGGTCAGGAAGAAATCTAGACGGTTAGGAAGAAATCTAAACGGGAAAACAAAATTTAAACGGTCAGAAGAAATCTACGGTTAGGAAGAAATCTAAACGGTGAAAACAAAATTTAAACGGTCAGGAAGAATCTAACGGTTAGGAAGAAATCTAAACGGTGAAAACAAAATTTAAACGGTCAGGAAGAAATCTAAACGGTTAGGAAGAAATCTAAACGGTGAAAACAAATTTAAACGGTCCGGAAGAAATCTAAACGGTGAAAACAAAGTTTAAACGGTCAGGAAGAAATCTAGAACGGTTAGGAAGAAATCTAAACGGGAAAACAAAATTTAAACGGTCAGGAAGAAATCTAACGGTTAGGAAGAAATCTAAACGGTGAAAACAAAATTTAAACGGTCAGAAAAATCTAAGGTTAGGAAGAATCTAAACGGTGAAAACAAATTTAAACGGTCAGGAAGAAATCTAAACGGTTAGGAAAAATCTAAACGGAAAACAAAATTTAAACGGTCAGGAAGAAATCTAGACGGTTAGAAGAAATCTAAACGGTGAAAACAAAATTTAAACGGTCAGGAAGAAATCTAAACGGTTAGGAAGAAATCTAAACGGTGAAAACAAAATTTAAACGGTCAGGAAGAAATCTAAACGGTGAAAACAAAATTTAAACGGTCAGGAAGAAATCTGAACGGTTAGGAAGAAATCTAACCGTTAAAAAAAATTTAAACGGTCAGGAAGAAATCTAGACGGTTAGGAAGAAATCTAAACGGTGAAAACAAAATTTAAACGGTCAGGAAGAAATCTAGACGGTTAGGAAAAAATCTAAACGGGTAAGAAAAATTAAACGGTGGAAAACAAATTAGACACGGTAGGAAGAAATCTAAACGGTGAAAACAAATTTAAACGGTCAGGAAGAAATCTAAACGGTTAGGAAGAAATCTAAACGGTGAAAACAAAATTTAAACGGTCAGGAAGAAATCTAAAGGTTAGGAAGAAATCTAAACGGTGAAAACAAAATTTAAACGGTCAGGAAGAAATCTAACGGTGAAAAAAAATTTAAACGGTCAGGAAGAAATCTAAACGGTTAGGAAGAAATCTAAACGGTGAAAACAAAATTTAAACGGTCAGCGAGAAATCTAAACGGTTAGGAAGAAATCTAAACGGTGAAAACAAAATTTAAACGGTCAGGAAGAAATCTAAAACGGTTAGGAAGAAATCTAAACGGTGAAAACAAAATTTAAACGGTCAGGAAGAAATCTAACGGTTAGGAAAAATCTAAACGGTGAAAACAATTTAAACGGTCAGGAAGAAATCTAGACGGTTAGGAAGAAATCTAAACGGTGAAAACAAAATTTAAACGGTCAGTAAGAAATCTAAACGGTTAGGAAGAAATCTAAACGGTGAAAACAAAATTTAAACGGTCAGTAAGAAATCTAAACGGTTAGGAAGAAATCTAAACGGTGAAAACAAAATTTAAACGGTCAGTAAGAAATCTAAACGGTTAGGAAGAAATCTAAACGGTGAAAACAAAATTTAAACGGTCAGGAAGAAATCTAGACGGTTAGGAAGAAATCTAAACGGTGAAAACAAAATTTAAACGGTCAGGAAGAAATCTAAACGGTTAGGAAGAAATCTAAACGGTGAAAACAAAATTTAAACGGTCAGGAAGAAATCTAAAACGGTTAGGAAGAAATCTAAGCGGTGAAAACAAAATTTAAAGGTCAGGAAGAAATCTAAACGGTTAGGAAGAAATCTAAACGGTGAAAACAAAATTTAAACGGTCAGGAAGAAATCTAAACGGTTAGGAAGAAATCTAAACGGTGAAAACAAAATTTAAACGGTCAGGAAGAAATCTAAACGGTTAGGAAGAAATCTAAACGGTGAAAACAAAATTTAAACGGTCAGGAAGAAATCTAAACGGTGAAAACAAAATTTAAACGGTCAGGAAGAATCTAGACGGTTAGGAAGAAATCTAAACGGTGAAAACAAAATTTAAACGGTCAGGAAGAAATCTAAAACGGTTAGGAAGAAATCTAAACGGTGAAAACAAAATTTAAACGGTCAGGAAGAAATCTAGACGGTTAGGAAGAAATCTAAACGGTGAAAAAAAATTTAAACGGTCAGGAAGAAATCTAGACGGTTAGGAAGAAATCTAAACGGTGAAAACAAAATTTAAACGGTCAGGAAGAAATCTAGACGGTTAGGAAGAAATCTAAACGTGAAAACAAATTTAAACGGTCAGGAAGAAATCTAAACGGTTAGGAAGAAATCTAAACGGTGAAAACAAAATTTAAACGGTCAGTAAGAAATCTAAACGGTTAGGAAGAAATCTAAACGGTGAAAACAAAATTTAAACGGTCAGGAAGAAATCTAGACGGTTAGGAAGAAATCTAAACGGTGAAAACAAAATTTTAAACGGTCAGGAAAGAAATCTAAACGGTTAGGAAGAAATCTAAACGGTGAAAACAAAATTTAAACGGTCAGGAAGAAATCTGAACGGTTAGGAAGAAATCTAAACGGTGAAAACAAAATTTAAACGGTCAGGAAGAAATCTAAACGGTTAGGAAGAAACTAAACGGTGAAAACAAATTAAACGGTTCAGGAAGAAATCTAAACGGTGAAAACAAAATTTAAACGGTCAGAAGAAATCTAAACGTTAGGAAGAAATCTAAACGGTGAAAACAAATTTAAACGGTCAGGAAGAAATCTAAAACGGTTAGGAAGAAATCTAAACGGTGAAAACAAAATTTAAACGGTCAGGAAGAAATCTAGACGGTTAGGAAGAAATCTAAACGGTGAAAACAAAATTTAAACGGTCAGAAGAAATCTAACGGTTAGGAAGAAATCTAACGGTGAAAACAAAATTTAAACGGTCAGGAAGAAATCTAAACGGTTAGGAAGAAATCTAAACGGTGAAAACAAAATTTAAACGGTCAGGAAGAAATCTAAACGGTTAGGAAGAAATCTAAACGGGAAAACAAAATTTAAACGTCAGAAAAATCTAAAACGGTTAGGAAGAATCTAAACGGTGAAAACAAAATTTAAACGGTCAGAAGAATCTAAACGGTTAGGAAGAAATCTAAACGGTGAAAACAAAATTTAAACGGTCAGAAGAA
>NW_019091335.1:0-8356 GCF_002217175.1 Folsomia candida | reverse complement strand
AGATATTTATAAAACCTCAGCATCAGAATTCCAATAAATGGCATTGAGACCTGATGTTTTATTGATAATGAGCTATTTGTGACTCATAATCAACTACAATTCTCCATAAGTGTGTACAAATGGCATTTTCATAAATGGAAATTCGAAATGTAAAAATTCCTGCGAAGGGTACAACTTTTAAAAATAATTGATTAGTTTTTAGCAAAACATGATGACAAGATTGCAAATTCGTTTGCACCAGTGACCCTAATTCCTGATCGCGATGTTTAGGTTGCTGTTGATGCCAAGCTGTTACACTTTTCCTTCCAGGCTGGTGGACAATATTTATAAAACTCAGCATCAGAATTCCAATAAATGGCATTGAGACCTGATGTTTTATTGATAATGAGCTATTTGTGACTCATAATCAACTACAATTCTCCATAAGTGTTGTACAAATGGCATTTTCATAAATGGAAATTCGAAATTAAAAATTCCTGCGAAGGTACAACTTTTAAAAATAATTGATTAGTTTTTAGCAAAACATGATGACAAGATTGCAAATCGTTTGCACCAGTGGACCCTAATTCCTGATCGCGATGTTTAGGTTGCCTGTTGATGCCAAGCTGTTACACTTTTCCTTTCCAGGCTGGTGGGACAAGATATTTATAAACCTCAGCATCAGAATTCCAATAAATGGCATTGAGACCTGATGTTTTATTGATAATGAGCTATTTGTGACTCATAATCAACTACAATTCTCCATAATGTGGTACAAATGGCATTTTCATAAATGGAAATCGAATATGAAAATTCCTGCGAAGGGTACAACTTTAAAAAATAATTGATGTAGTTTTTAGCAAACATGATGACAAGATTGCAAATTCGTTTGCACCAGTGGACCCTAATCCTGATCGCGATGTTAGGTTGCTGTTGATGCCAAGCTGTTACACTTTTCCTATCCAGGCTGGTGGGACAAGATATTTTATAAAACCTCAGCATCAGAATTCAATAAATGGCATTGAGACCTGATGTTTTATTGATAATGAGCTATTTGTGACTCATAATCAACTACAATTCTCCATAAGTGTTGTACAAATGGCATTTTCATAAATGGAAATTCGAAATTAAAATTCCTGCGAAGGGTACAACTTTTAAAAAATAATTGATGTAGTTTTTAGCAAAACATGATGACAAGATTGCAAATTCGTTGCACCAGGGACCCTAATTCCTGATCGCGATGTTTAGGTTGCCTGTTGATGCCAAGCTGTTACACTTTTCCTTCCAGGCTGGTGGGACAAGATATTTTATAAAACCTCAGCATCAGAATTCCAATAAATGGCATTGAGACCTGATGTTTATTGATAATGAGCTATTTGTGACTCATAATCAACTACAATTCTCCATAAGTGTGTACAAATGGCATTTTCATAAATGGAAATTCGAAATATAAAATTCCTGCGAAGGGTACAACTTTTAAAAAATAATTGATGTAGTTTTTAGCAAAACATGATGACAAGATTGCAAATTCGTTTGCACCAGTGGACCCTAATTCCTGATCGCGATGTTTAGGTTGCTGTTGATGCCAAGCTGTTACACTTTTCCTGTCCAGGCTGGTGGGACAAGATATTTTATAAAACCTCAGCATCAGAATTCCAATAAATGGCATTGAGACCTGATGTTTTATTGATAATGAGCTATTTGTGACTCATAATCAACTACAATTCTCCATAAGTGTGTACAAATGGCATTTTCATAAATGGAAATTCGAAAATGAAAATTCCTGCGAAGGGTACAACTTTAAAAAATAATTGATGTAGTTTTTAGCAAAACATGATGACAAGATTGCAAATTCGTTTGCACCAGTGGACCCTAATTCCTGATCGCGATGTTTAGGTTGTCTGTTGATGCCAAGCTGTTACACTTTCCTGTCCAGGCTGGTGGGACAAGATATTTTATAAAACCTCAGCATCAGAATTCCAATAAATGGCATTGAGACCTGATGTTTTATTGATAATGAGCTATTTGTGACTCATAATCAACTACAATTCTCCATAAGTGTTGTACAAATGGCATTTTCATAAATGGAAATTCGAAATTAAAAATTCCTGCGAAGGGTACAACTTTAAAAAATAATTGATGTAGTTTTTAGCAAAACATGATGACAAGATTGCAAATTCGTTTGCACCAGTGGACCCTAATTCCTGATCGCGATGTTTAGGTTGTCTGTTGATGCCAAGCTGTTACACTTTTCCTTCCAGGCTGGTGGGACAAGATATTTTATAAAACCTCAGCATCAGAATTCCAATAAATGGCATTGAGACCTGATGTTTTATTGATAATGAGCTATTTGTGACTCATAATCAACTACAATTCTCCATAAGTGTTGTACAAATGGCATTTTCATAAATGGAAATTCGAAATTAAAATTCCTGCGAAGGGTACAACTTTTAAAAAATAATTGATGTAGTTTTTAGCAAAACATGATGACAAGATTGCAAATTCGTTTGCACCAGTGGACCCTAATTCCTGATCGCGATGTTTAGGTTGTCTGTTGATGCCAAGCTGTTACACTTTTCCTGTCCAGGCTGGTGGGACAAGATATTTTATAAAACCTCAGCATCAGAATTCCAATAAATGGCATTGAGACCTGATGTTTTATTGATAATGAGCTATTTGTGACTCATAATCAACTACAATTCTCCATAAGTGTTGTACAAATGGCATTTTCATAAATGGAAATTCGAAATGAAAATTCCTGCGAAGGGTACAACTTTTAAAAAATAATTGATGTAGTTTTTAGCAAAACATGATGACAAGATTGCAAATTCGTTTGCACCAGTGGACCCTAATTCCTGATCGCGATGTTTAGGTTGTCTGTTGATGCCAAGCTGTTACACTTTTCCTGTCCAGGCTGGTGGGACAAGATATTTTATAAAACCTCAGCATCAGAATTCCAATAAATGGCATTGAGACCTGATGTTTTATTGATAATGAGCTATTTGTGACTCATAATCAACTACAATTCTCCATAAGTGTTGTACAAATGGCATTTTCATAAATGGAAATTCGAAATATGAAAATTCCTGCGAAGGGTACAACTTTTAAAAAATAATTGATGTAGTTTTTAGCAAAACATGATGACAAGATTGCAAATTCGTTTGCACCAGTGGACCCTAATTCCTGATCGCGATGTTTAGGTTGTCTGTTGATGCCAAGCTGTTACACTTTTCCTGTCCAGGCTGGTGGGACAAGATATTTTATAAAACCTCAGCATCAGAATTCCAATAAATGGCATTGAGACCTGATGTTTTATTGATAATGAGCTATTTGTGACTCATAATCAACTACAATTCTCCATAAGTGTTGTACAAATGGCATTTTCATAAATGGAAATTCGAAATGTAAAATTCCTGCGAAGGGTACAACTTTTAAAAAATAATTGATGTAGTTTTTAGCAAAACATGATGACAAGATTGCAAATTCGTTTGCACCAGTGGACCCTAATTCCTGATCGCGATGTTTAGGTTGTCTGTTGATGCCAAGCTGTTACACTTTTCCTGTCCAGGCTGGTGGGACAAGATATTTTATAAAACCTCAGCATCAGAATTCCAATAAATGGCATTGAGACCTGATGTTTTATTGATAATGAGCTATTTGTGACTCATAATCAACTACAATTCTCCATAAGTGTTGTACAAATGGCATTTTCATAAATGGAAATTCGAAATTAAAATTCCTGCGAAGGGTACAACTTTTAAAAAATAATTGATGTAGTTTTTAGCAAAACATGATGACAAGATTGCAAATTCGTTTGCACCAGTGGACCCTAATTCCTGATCGCGATGTTTAGGTTGTCTGTTGATGCCAAGCTGTTACACTTTTCCTGTCCAGGCTGGTGGGACAAGATATTTTATAAAACCTCAGCATCAGAATTCCAATAAATGGCATTGAGACCTGATGTTTTATTGATAATGAGCTATTTGTGACTCATAATCAACTACAATTCTCCATAAGTGTTGTACAAATGGCATTTTCATAAATGGAAATTCGAAATATGAAAATTCCTGCGAAGGGTACAACTTTTAAAAAATAATTGATGTAGTTTTTAGCAAAACATGATGACAAGATTGCAAATTCGTTTGCACCAGTGGACCCTAATTCCTGATCGCGATGTTTAGGTTGTCTGTTGATGCCAAGCTGTTACACTTTTCCTGTCCAGGCTGGTGGGACAAGATATTTTATAAAACCTCAGCATCAGAATTCCAATAAATGGCATTGAGACCTGATGTTTTATTGATAATGAGCTATTTGTGACTCATAATCAACTACAATTCTCCATAAGTGTTGTACAAATGGCATTTTCATAAATGGAAATTCGAAATATGAAAATTCCTGCGAAGGGTACAACTTTTAAAAAATAATTGATGTAGTTTTTAGCAAAACATGATGACAAGATTGCAAATTCGTTTGCACCAGTGGACCCTAATTCCTGATCGCGATGTTTAGGTTGTCTGTTGATGCCAAGCTGTTACACTTTTCCTATCCAGGCTGGTGGGACAAGATATTTTATAAAACCTCAGCATCAGAATTCCAATAAATGGCATTGAGACCTGATGTTTTATTGATAATGAGCTATTTGTGACTCATAATCAACTACAATTCTCCATAAGTGATGTACAAATGGCATTTTCATAAATGGAAATTCGAAATGTAAAAATTCCTGCGAAGGGTACAACTTTTAAAAAATAATTGATGTAGTTTTTAGCAAAACATGATGACAAGATTGCAAATTCGTTTGCACCAGTGGACCCTAATTCCTGATCGCGATGTTTAGGTTGTCTGTTGATGCCAAGCTGTTACACTTTTCCTGTCCAGGCTGGTGGGACAAGATATTTTATAAAACCTCAGCATCAGAATTCCAATAAATGGCATTGAGACCTGATGTTTTATTGATAATGAGCTATTTGTGACTCATAATCAACTACAATTCTCCATAAGTGTTGTACAAATGGCATTTTCATAAATGGAAATTCGAAATATGAAAATTCCTGCGAAGGGTACAACTTTTAAAAAATAATTGATGTAGTTTTTAGCAAAACATGATGACAAGATTGCAAATTCGTTTGCACCAGTGGACCCTAATTCCTGATCGCGATGTTTAGGTTGTCTGTTGATGCCAAGCTGTTACACTTTTCCTGTCCAGGCTGGTGGGACAAGATATTTTATAAAACCTCAGCATCAGAATTCCAATAAATGGCATTGAGACCTGATGTTTTATTGATAATGAGCTATTTGTGACTCATAATCAACTACAATTCTCCATAAGTGTTGTACAAATGGCATTTTCATAAATGGAAATTCGAAATATGAAAATTCCTGCGAAGGGTACAACTTTTAAAAAATAATTGATGTAGTTTTTAGCAAAACATGATGACAAGATTGCAAATTCGTTTGCACCAGTGGACCCTAATTCCTGATCGCGATGTTTAGGTTGTCTGTTGATGCCAAGCTGTTACACTTTTCCTGTCCAGGCTGGTGGGACAAGATATTTTATAAAACCTCAGCATCAGAATTCCAATAAATGGCATTGAGACCTGATGTTTTATTGATAATGAGCTATTTGTGACTCATAATCAACTACAATTCTCCATAAGTGTTGTACAAATGGCATTTTCATAAATGGAAATTCGAAATATGAAAATTCCTGCGAAGGGTACAACTTTTAAAAAATAATTGATGTAGTTTTTAGCAAAACATGATGACAAGATTGCAAATTCGTTTGCACCAGTGGACCCTAATTCCTGATCGCGATGTTTAGGTTGCCTGTTGATGCCAAGCTGTTACACTTTTCCTATCCAGGCTGGTGGGACAAGATATTTTATAAAACCTCAGCATCAGAATTCCAATAAATGGCATTGAGACCTGATGTTTTATTGATAATGAGCTATTTGTGACTCATAATCAACTACAATTCTCCATAAGTGTTGTACAAATGGCATTTTCATAAATGGAAATTCGAAATGTAAAAATTCCTGCGAAGGGTACAACTTTTAAAAAATAATTGATGTAGTTTTTAGCAAAACATGATGACAAGATTGCAAATTCGTTTGCACCAGTGGACCCTAATTCCTGATCGCGATGTTTAGGTTGTCTGTTGATGCCAAGCTGTTACACTTTTCCTGTCCAGGCTGGTGGGACAAGATATTTTATAAAACCTCAGCATCAGAATTCCAATAAATGGCATTGAGACCTGATGTTTTATTGATAATGAGCTATTTGTGACTCATAATCAACTACAATTCTCCATAAGTGTTGTACAAATGGCATTTTCATAAATGGAAATTCGAAATTAAAATTCCTGCGAAGGGTACAACTTTTAAAAAATAATTGATGTAGTTTTTAGCAAAACATGATGACAAGATTGCAAATTCGTTTGCACCAGTGGACCCTAATTCCTGATCGCGATGTTTAGGTTGTCTGTTGATGCCAAGCTGTTACACTTTTCCTGTCCAGGCTGGTGGGACAAGATATTTTATAAAACCTCAGCATCAGAATTCCAATAAATGGCATTGAGACCTGATGTTTTATTGATAATGAGCTATTTGTGACTCATAATCAACTACAATTCTCCATAAGTGTTGTACAAATGGCATTTTCATAAATGGAAATTCGAAATATGAAAATTCCTGCGAAGGGTACAACTTTTAAAAAATAATTGATGTAGTTTTTAGCAAAACATGATGACAAGATTGCAAATTCGTTTGCACCAGTGGACCCTAATTCCTGATCGCGATGTTTAGGTTGTCTGTTGATGCCAAGCTGTTACACTTTTCCTGTCCAGGCTGGTGGGACAAGATATTTTATAAAACCTCAGCATCAGAATTCCAATAAATGGCATTGAGACCTGATGTTTTATTGATAATGAGCTATTTGTGACTCATAATCAACTACAATTCTCCATAAGTGTTGTACAAATGGCATTTTCATAAATGGAAATTCGAAATTGAAAATTCCTGCGAAGGGTACAACTTTTAAAAAATAATTGATGTAGTTTTTAGCAAAACATGATGACAAGATTGCAAATTCGTTTGCACCAGTGGACCCTAATTCCTGATCGCGATGTTTAGGTTGCCTGTTGATGCCAAGCTGTTACACTTTTCCTATCCAGGCTGGTGGGACAAGATATTTTATAAAACCTCAGCATCAGAATTCCAATAAATGGCATTGAGACCTGATGTTTTATTGATAATGAGCTATTTGTGACTCATAATCAACTACAATTCTCCATAAGTGTTGTACAAATGGCATTTTCATAAATGGAAATTCGAAATGTAAAATTCCTGCGAAGGGTACAACTTTTAAAAAATAATTGATGTAGTTTTTAGCAAAACATGATGACAAGATTGGCAAATTCGTTTGCACCAGTGGACCCTAATTCCTGATCGCGATGTTTAGGTTGTCTGTTGATGCCAAGCTGTTACACTTTTCCTGTCCAGGCTGGTGGGACAAGATATTTTATAAAACCTCAGCATCAGAATTCCAATAAATGGCATTGAGACCTGATGTTTTATTGATAATGAGCTATTTGTGACTCATAATCAACTACAATTCTCCATAAGTGTTGTACAAATGGCATTTTCATAAATGGAAATTCGAAATTTAAAATTCCTGCGAAGGGTACAACTTTTAAAAAATAATTGATGTAGTTTTTAGCAAAACATGATGACAAGATTGCAAATTCGTTTGCACCAGTGGACCCTAATTCCTGATCGCGATGTTTAGGTTGTCTGTTGATGCCAAGCTGTTACACTTTTCCTGTCCAGGCTGGTGGGACAAGATATTTTATAAAACCTCAGCATCAGAATTCCAATAAATGGCATTGAGACCTGATGTTTTATTGATAAGAGCTATTTGTGACTCATACAACTACAATTCTCCATAAGTGTCAAAGGCATTTTCATAAATGGAAATTCGAAATATGAAAATTCCTGCGAAGGTACAACTTTAAAAATAATTGATAGTTTTTAGCAAAACATGATGACAAGCAAATTCTTTGCACCAGTGGACCCTAATTCCTGATCGCGAGTTGGTTCGTTGATGCCAAGCTGTTACACTTTTCCTGTCCAGGCTGGGGACAAGATATTTTATAAAACCTCAGCATCAGAATCAATAAATGGCATTGAGACCTGATGTTTTATGATAATGAGCTATTTGTGACTCATAATCAACTACAATTCTCCATAAGTGTTGTACAAATGGCATTTTCATAAATGGAAAATTCGAAATATGAAAATTCCTGCGAAGGGTACAACTTTAAAAAATAATTGATGTAGTTTTTAGCAAAACATGATGACAAGATTGCAAATTCGTTTGC
>NW_019091334.1:0-8411 GCF_002217175.1 Folsomia candida | reverse complement strand
CAAGGATTGAAGAGTCGAATGTGAAATGGGTCCTTTGCGACGCTGGTTCAGTACCGCAAGTGAAGCAGGCCATTGCTCAAGTCCCATGGGCAGTGGAAATCATGGTCATTGGAGACGTTGACGATTGTACAAATATTAGCGAAATTTTCGAAGATATGGTGCCGGTAAGTATTTAGCATGCATCAATTTACATAATATTCTGGTTGTGAATAGCTATTAATTTTAGAATTTCTCATTTGACAGAATGCCCAAACCTTAGCGAAGAAGCAGATTTGGACGATCCGCTTCTCATCCTCTGCACTTCCGGTACTACTGGAAAATCGAAGGGTGCCGTCTACACGAATCTTCAAGTCCTGGCTTTCACCATCGGCACTTCCAACATTCCATACAATGAGGCTCCAGC
The DNA here is from genome assembly GCF_002217175.1 of Folsomia candida. Classification (NCBI taxonomy): domain Eukaryota; kingdom Metazoa; phylum Arthropoda; class Collembola; order Entomobryomorpha; family Isotomidae; genus Folsomia; species Folsomia candida. The sequence continues at coordinate 8,008 of NW_019091334.1, read as the reverse complement.
CATTCTTGTCCTCAGATGCACCCACGTCCTGGGAATGCTGTTTCCCATTCGAAACCTCAAAGCTGGGGTGTGGTCCGTCCTCATGCACGACATCACCAAAGAGAATATTTTCAAGGCTGTCGACCAATACAAACCAGTCCTCGCTTTCGGATTCGCGACCTTCCTGGTTCTGCTCGCCACTGACCCCGAAGCCAAGAAGTATGACCGATCCTCACTCGAGGTCATTATCACTGGAGGAATGGTACTGACTGAAAAGTTCTACAACGACATGATGACTCTTCCCTCTGTCAAATGTGTCTTCAACGGATACGGGATGACCGAATGCGCCGCGCTCACGACCACAATCGACCTCTCAGGTCTATCACAAGGGTACAAACTCATGCCCAACGTGCCTGCACTTTCTTGTGGAAAACTGTACCCAAACACCTCCATGAAAATTTTGGACCTCGACAACGGTCGCGGACTGGGACCCAAGCAACAAGGAGAAATCGCGATTGCGAGTCCCATCATGTGCTCAGGATACTGGAAGGGATCTGCCGAAACCAACAGCCTCTTCCAAAATGGTTGGATGAGAACGGGGGACTTGGGATATTATGACGAGAACGGCTTTGTCTACGTGGTGGACAGAATTAAGGAAACCTTCAAGTACTTCAACTGCCATGTAAGCAAATACTGAAATAAATTCAATTTTTGCGATTATGAGAGACAAAGACTAATAAAATTATTGTTATTTTGATGCAGATTTCTCCAGCGGAAATTGAGGAAATTATCCTTCACCATCCCTCAGTTGAGGAGGCCGTAGTTGTGGGCGTGGTTGACCCCGACGGTGGGGACAGAATTCCACGAGCATTCGTTGTCCTCAAACAAGATTCACAGAACGAGGCTCCAGATGTTATCCGAACATTTGTGGATAACCAGGTTGCGCCGTACAAGAAATTGAGGGCGGTCTCTACGTGATTCCTTCCCTTCCAAAGAACAAAACCGGAAAGATTTCCAGAGTCGATTGTTTAGCATTAGATGTCCAAGCTCCTGCTTGTTAGGAAATTTTACGCTTAATTAATAACCGATATATCTCAATTAACAAATTAGTATTGATTAATGAATAAGGATTGATTAATGAATTGATTAATGAATATTAATGAATCGATGTTTGTGGATGGTCACGATCTGAGCTAAATATTTGTTGCTGACCAATTGAAAGTGCTTTCTGAATGATGATATAAACTTTACAACTTGATATAATTAAGTGTAGTTTCTCAGTATTTACCTATGTATTTTATGGATAATAAAAACTAAAGAAAAATAATGCAAGTTTCAATTTTTTTGGTGAATGGTTCCACATTATACATTGCCATTTTCATGAAAATTCATTTTCACTTGTCTCACAAGTTCAGCTTTGTTCCGTAGGCCCAGAAGTAGATAGATCCTGCTGGTCACTTTGTAGGGGGTTTTGCTTGGAAACAACCTTACGAAAAAGAAATGAAGGATAACCAGTGGGAGTTTTGTTAAATAATGAAAAATATAAAGTTTTTATTTATAATTAAGCATCATTCATATTGCTTACAAAACTATCCGAAATAATCATAATGTTAGTTTCAAAATATAAGGAAACCATCTGCCCGTCCCAGGCGTCACGGGAGCAAATCTCATGCTCAAGGAAATGGGAGTGTTTAGTGATCATACACATCTTAGGTATGCAACCGTCTCCGGTTGCATGGAGGTTGTTGTTGTTGCAACGGTCACGGTTGCCAAACCGAATGATCCCAAGTTGGGCTGGAGCTTGTCCTTTTATAGGGGACCGTTTGGCTCTCTGGCTGAATATTTAACTAATAACTAACTAATAGCTAACTACTAACTAAAGTGTAGGTTTTGGTCTCAATCTCAGAGACCAACCGAACTAAACAACTACACTGCGACTCATAAAACAAGGACACCTAACGTATTCCCCCCATTTCTCAACGGGCTTTCAAAATAGCTATATATTTCTTTCGCCATTAAGTACTACGGGGCCTAGTAGTTTTGTCGCAAATTTTCACCTTTCTTCATAATCAGACAACTTGGGAATCCACAAAAACATGAAATTCAGGTGGCTCATAAAACAAGGACAGGTCCCAAAATATCGATTGTTTTTTATTAAACTCGGCCAGAATAATTTGAATCTGGGTAAGAATTATTTGATCAGTATGTTTATGACATTTTGGTCAATAGTCGATGTAAATTAATTTTTTTCTTCGACAGATACGCCATGGTGGGGCATAAATTCCTAGCCATCTTACAGAGGGGCAGGTTAGAAGCTCTACCTTCAGATCGGTGGAGTATTTAAAGAATTTTTAAGCACCAAATGGTCAGGGGTCACTCCGTAACAACGTCCAACCCCAATGGAACCACTTCTGATGGAACAAAGATGCGAGAAAGCAAAGCTCAAATGATGTAAGACAAAAAATTCATCATTCAAAGTCCCTCAGGCAGCTCCATCGTGACGGGCAAAACAAGTTAAAGCGGTTAACAAGCTTATTTTTTAAATGACCAACGATAAATAAAGTCGGGTGTGCTTTTCCCACCGTCCCGAAACAGGAAAATGAAGATGAAGCGTTGGTTCTCCCAGAAACACAAAAATGGTCGATTGCAAAGGGCAAAATACCGAACGACGTGGACCTCTATGTCAAGGAGCACCGTATTTAGCGCCGAAAACGATTTACATTTGATGGTCCTGATAGGAAAAAGTATTGTTTTCGTGATTTTGGGAAAGACAACTTAACCTTCCCACAAACAAGGCGGGGAGATTGTGTCATGATCTGGGGGTTCATCGGTCAAGGGATGTGGTCCGAAATCGTGTTTGTTCCGACTCCGTTGACCTCATACGGTTATCAAAACAATTCAGGAGAGCATTTACTTTCTCGGAAACCAAAATTCGGAAGTGAAAGCGGCTTCTTAACAAGATAATACCCTATATTATGCACCTCGGTGGTCAATGAAATGGTTACAAGACAATAATATCGACATTCTGCCTTAGCCATTGGGATTATTGGATCTAAATCCGATTGAAAATATTCGGGGATAGTTATTGCATCTAGTTTATGTTAACCGGCGACAGTATTCAACAGTTTCCGAACGAAAACAAGGAATCATTGCTGCATGCGTTTCAATGCCAATCATTGTTGTCAATAAGCACGGAACAAATGAAAAGTCGATTTTCTTCTTTTGTCAATAAAGCAGGTAGTTATACTAAGTATTGATGTGCAAAAGAATTGGCAAAGCACAAAATAACAGGTTCAAAGAAAATAATTCGTTAGTGATACCGTCAGGTTTCCCGTCGTTATCACCTAGAAATAAATAAGATTGAACAATTTTTGTGTGTGCAGGAAACATTTTATTCATATTTAACTAAAATCCTATTGCCTAGTAGTTAAGTCTAAAGGTCCGTCCAAATCGAAGAGATTGTGACACTCGATTTTCATTTCATTCAACACTTTCAAAAACTCGCCAAACTGACTTCTGTTCATTGAAATGAACTCAAAAAGCGAATTTCCGCCAATGGTGATGGTAATTTCTTCACCGATTGTCGTACATTGCAAGTAAGACTTTCCTCCGAACCCCTTATTAAACACGATACAACCATTTAGCAAATGATCTGGAAAAAGGTGGTCCATAAGATCTGCATTTACAAATATTAACTAATTATTCTAAGCCTTTACAAAGTTTTTAATATTTGAGCGGAGCAGTTTGTGTAGGAAGTTGGGTTTCATAATTTTCGGTATTTCGTTCAAAAAATTAAGTAATTCATGTAAATAGTGCCCTCGGAATCTCACATGATTACTATAGTATTCTGTACATCTGTAACCGCAAAGCTTAATGTCTAAAACGATCTCATTGCCTAAGGTGTACCACTCAATCGAGTGATCATCAATTCTAGCGCTCAACCTTGGCTTGAAAAATGGCTTTGGCATAATTTTGCTCATACCACAAACTGCGGTAAGGTCTGTTCCATGAGCCCCTTCGTTGTCGGATGATGCCGACGATGAAGATGTTCCAGACGATGAAAATTCAACACCTACATATGAATATACGATCCTTAGCCAAGCAATGATTCGGAAAAATTCTTCCTATGAAAAACATGAGTACCTGATGCTAACGGAGCTTGTGAAGATTTTTCGATTTTCCTTCTTTTACAGATGAACTTTTTGAGTTTCTGAGCAGTCGACGGTTTACTCGAAGAACCGGCTTTCCCATCCAGATCGGGCTTACCGATCTGGAGATTCCCGAGATTCCCGAGATTCGGGCTTAAGATGTGAATATAACGACTTGCAAGAAATGACAGAGCAACAGTGCCCGTTACGATTTCATAAAGCAAATCCCCATTGTAGCCATTTCAAGGCGGCTGTAATTTCGTTTTATTTCGAAAAACTGCAACATCAGGATGAGCAAATGCTTATAGAGGAATCAAGGTTTTCTGAAGACGTTACACAAATCCAACGACCAGACCAGGAAGAAACTCATTGAAGCGGCAACTCCCGACCAAATTAGAGCTCTCACAGAGATTGTTATGAATATTGTATGTGGAAATTTTCCGGTAGCAGAACAGAAATTAAAAAAGTTATCATTGCACAAAGACTCAATAAGAAAATTGTCAAAACGAACTTTATCACACAAGAAGAAAAAGCACTTATTATTGCAAAAGGGTGGTTTTCTACCTTTTCTGATTTCACCAGTTTTATCAGCATTAGGTGCAATTGCAGGTAGAGCCATTGGCTCACAATTGGGGTTATAAAATGGCACAAAGAATGCGACTGGTTGAAGACAACGAATACAAGCGTTTGCTAAAGAGACATACCCCTCTATCTCAAGTCAAAGAGCATTTCTTTCGTGATGCAAGTGGTCGAGCCGATCAAGTACTTGATAATTCTGAAATCCCTGATGACATAAAAATTCAACTTTATGGTTCCATCATGAAAAGTGTAAAGCAACAATTGAATCAAATACTAGTTGATCCTATAAAGGTCAAACTTAGCCTAGACAAACCAGATGCAGCGATTAATGCCGATAGTAGTGCAGACTTTAGCTCCCTAGATCATTTTTCATCTGCTATATCGTCACCAAACTCAACCTTAAACCAGAGTTTCGCGTCGTCGAAAGGTTCAGCGACGGCGTGGGATCCAGATACACTTAATGAAGTTCCTCAAAGTTCTCCTTTAAATTTGGACGATATTATCTTACTCAGAAATGAGCCCGCAAACGTCAAAGCTACGAAGCTTATTCCTCTCATGACCATGCTGAAATCAAGGCCCGATCTTATCAAATGGGACACAAATGGAAGGGTAACTTTTTTTGGAACAGAATTTGCCCCGGAAACCAACATAATTGATTTGGTAAATTACGTAACACGAGAATTGAAGTGGAGTCATAATCCTGCAGGTATTAATCGTATGTTAACAGTTTGTAAGATGGTAACGTTCCAACGACAATGTTGTCCAAGGATGTTAAGCAAGACTTAATGGGTCCACTGGAAGGAATCAGAATTCGTTCTAATCAAACCGATAGCGCTTCTAGGATGGGAGGCTTTAAAAAATGGAAACCTATATCAAGTAAAGACAACTTAAATTCTAACTCGACTCAGCTCGTTCATCGAGGGATACACATGGACCTACGCCGATGCGTAATGTAGATTCGGGTGCTAAAAGAAAACCGACGCCCGAAATCAAAATGCAAGCACAAGTTTCGGAACACCTAACTTATAAACCTTTCAAACATGTTTAATAAGGACATGAGCACTTTCCAAAAACACGGCTTCAATCGTACGAAGGATGGCCGACCAATAAGGCGCAAACACCCCATACGCTGGCCGAATGTGGATTTTATTATTCCGGCGAATCAGATAAAGTTATTAGTTATTTCTGTGGGGTCGGCGCGCACAATTGTGTTGCCAGAAGATAATCCTTGGATTGAACACGCTCTTTTTCGAATAAGTGTACATATTTATTGGTTAACAAAGCCAAAGCCAATCAGAAGGTAATTTTATCAAAAAAAATTTCAAGTCAAATTTGTATTAGTAATATTAGAATTACAAGCTTTGTTTTATTTCTATAGAAAAATTTTTCTGTTGATACCGCCTCTGAAGAACCTCATTCTGAAAATGGTAAAAATTTTGTTAGTTTCGCTACAGAAAAATCAGACGATGCAAAATATTATAATGATTACCTTTCAGCTGCAGCTGCTGGAACTCCAATCTGGCTACCGTAATGGTTGATCCTATCTGCAAAATTTGTGATGCATCTGAAGCGAGATTCGTGGTTCTGCCTTGTGCCCATTTAAGTATGTGTTTAGACTGCGTGTGTACACAAGATTATTGTCCACTTTGTCGCAAAAGGATCAAATTTCTTTTGAAAATATTTATTGCATAGACTCGACTTACATGTTTGTACAAATATAAAACTAATATATTTAAAATGAAATATAACCATTTTCGTTTACTTCATGCAATTTACAACTCTTAATTTTATTATTTCACATATACACTTAACATAAATTCTAACCGATGTAAACGGTTTACGCAACGATGCGACAATCATGATGGGCTATGGTATTAATCCCATCAGCTAAAATGTATCTTTTGAATCAAAGCAATGGAGTGCAACTTTCGAAAAGTTTCCAGAATAGAGTTTGTGATGCCGTGAACGAATCAGATTCATTCTGCATACCAATTTCTTTTGTTTGAATAGCACTGATTTAAATCGTTTATGATTAATGTACTTATCAACTATTTGTTTCTTGACACCTTTCATTGCTTTCTTTCTTATACCTTTTCCAAGAAAGGAATACATCTTCGGCGCAACACCTACGAAACTCTCTAGAACATTTCCTTTTGCTTCATCTGTCATCTTCCCTATAACTTTCTTGTTGACGTTCGAATAAAGAAAGTGTGATTGGTCATAATTACTAAAATCAAACTCGTCAGCGTGCTCAGCCAAGTCCTCGTACAAATCTTCAGTGGTTATTGAATATGCTAATGAATCAGTATCTGTAAACAAGAATTTCGCTCTTTCCCCGAACCACTCGCCAATTTTATCATAGTGCCACTCATACATAAAGAGTTTACTTAAGTCGAGTACGTGAAGGCAATATACAACGGCTTATTTAATTTCACCACTGCGCGGTCAAGAAAAGTTATGACGAGGTCAGGACTTAAAATTTGATAATTTTTGAAATTCGAATGTCTAGTCAACTTCTTCATCTGCTCTAGGTTACTCACAATTCTAACATCTTCTCGATTTCGTACTTGTTCTGCGGATTTCCCGAAAATGCTATTTACAATAAATTTGAACAGATTTTGTTCAAAAATGGTTCGTGCTTGTTGACGCAAAGAACCGTTAAATAAGACATAATTTTTCAACCATGCAGATTGACTGAACTTAATTACACTGTGTACTTTTTCTAAAGTCATTCCTTTCTTTAAATAATATTTTAAATTCCTATAATGAACAGCGTACCTTTTACGAGGGCCCAAATGCGGTACGAGCTTAGGTTGCTTCTCAGAATAAGTCATATATATAATGCGAAATAAGGTCTGTCTGATACGAAGAAAGTAGCTTACTGTTTACACAAATTTTCTCGGGGGCAAGCGGGTACTCTGAATGTTTGGGGTGCAATGCCGACCCGTACCCTAGGTCCACACTAAAATTCGCCCGATATTATCTTCATCGCCCCATTTTAAAATTTCTTCCGTTGTCAAATTCTGAACGAACTCTGCGTCTTCCCATTCAAAATCTCCTGTGGGCAAATGCTGAAGAAGAGCTTCCCCGTACAAATTGTTCTTGTCAATGTAAAAAAGATAATTGTCTCCATCTTTTATTTTTCCGCTTTTTCGTATATACTTATTCCTCGCCGAAGCATATCGCGTCGAAATCATTGAAACACCACCGCGGAGTCCTAATTCTATAGTATTATACATGGCAGAATCGATAAACAAATCTAAAACCTGTTTCGTATTTAATAATGCAGCATCCCATGAATA
>NW_019091333.1:0-8785 GCF_002217175.1 Folsomia candida | reverse complement strand
CTCGATGTTCCATGTGTTCCTCGGTGTTCCTCATGTGTTCCTCAAGGAACAAGCTTGGAACACCTTGGAACACGTGTTCCGGGTCGTGTTCCTCGATGTTCCTCATGTGTTCCTCATGTGTTCCTCAAGGAACAAGCTTGGAACACCTTGGAACACGTGTTCCGGGTCGTGTTCCTCGATGTTCCTCATGTGTGCCTCAAGGAACAAGCTTGGAACACCTTGGAACACGTGTTCCGGGTCGTGTTCCTCGATGTTCCTCATGTGTTCCTCGGTGTTCCTCAAGGAACAAGCTTGGAACACCTTGGAACACGTGTTCCGGGTCGTGTTCCTCGATGTTCCTCATGTGTTCCTCGGTGTTCCTCAAGGAACAAGCTTGGAACACCTTGGAACACGTGTTCCGGGTCGTGTTCCTCGATGTTCCTCATGTGTTCCTTCGTGTTCCTCAAGGAACAAGCTTGGAACACCTTGGAACACGTGTTCCGGGTCGTGTTCCTCGATGTTCCTCATGTGTTCCTCGGTGTTCCTCGTGTGTTCCTCAAGGAACAAGCTTGGAACACCTTGGAACACGTGTTCCGGGTCGTGTTCCTCGATGTTCCTCATGTGTTCCTCGGTGTTTCCTCAAGGAACAAGCTTGGAACACCTTGGAACACGTGTTCCGGGTCGTGTTCCTCGATGTTCCTCATGTGTTCCTCGGTGTTCCTCAAGGAACAAGCTTGGAACACCTTGGAACACGTGTTCCGGGTCGTGTTCCTCGATGTTCCTCATGTGTTCCTCGGTGTTCCTCATGTGTTCCTCAAGGAACAAGCTTGGAACACCTTGGAACACGTGTTCCGGGTCGTGTTCCTCGATGTTCCTCATGTGTTCCTCGGTGTTCCTCAAGGAACAAGCTTGGAACACCTTGGAACACGTGTTCCGGGTCGTGTTCCTCGATGTTCCTCATGTGTTCCTCGGTGTTCCTCAAGGAACAAGCTTGGAACACCTTGGAACACGTGTTCCGGGTCGTGTTCCTCGATGTTCCTCATGTGTTCCTCGGTGTTCCTCATGTGTTCCTCAAGGAACAAGCTTGGAACACCTTGGAACACGTGTTCCGGGTCGTGTTCCTCGATGTTCCTCATGTGTTCCTCGGTGTTCCTCATGTGTTCCTCAAGGAACAAGCTTGGAACACCTTGGAACACGTGTTCCGGGTCGTGTTCCTCGATGTTCCTCATGTGTTCCTCGGTGTTCCTCATGTGTTCCTCAAGGAACAAGCTTGGAACACCTTGGAACACGTGTTCCGGGTCGTGTTCCTCGATGTTCCTCATGTGTTCCTCGGTGTTCCCTCAAGGAACAAGCTTGGAACACCTTGGAACACGTGTTCCGGGTCGTGTTCCTCGATGTTCCTCATGTGTTCCTCGGTGTTCCTCATGTGTTCCTCAAGGAACAAGCTTGGAACACCTTGGAACACGTGTTCCGGGTCGTGTTCCTCGATGTTCCTCATGTGTTCCTCGGTGTTCCTCAAGGAACAAGCTTGGAACACCTTGGAACACGTGTTCCGGGTCGTGTTCCTCGATGTTCCTCATGTGTTCCTCGGTGGTTTCCTCAAGGAACAAGCTTGGAACACCTTGGAACACGTGTTCCGGGTCGTGTTCCTCGATGTTCCTCATGTGTTCCTCGGTGTGTTTCCTCAAGGAACAAGCTTGGAACACCTTGGAACACGTGTTCCGGGTCGTGTTCCTCGATGTTCCTCATGTGTTCCTCGGTGTTCCTCAAGGAACAAGCTTGGAACACCTTGGAACACGTGTTCCGGGTCGTGTTCCTCGATGTTCCTCATGTGTTGCCTCAGTGTTCCTCAAGGAACAAGCTTGGAACACCTTGGAACACGTGTTCCGGGTCGTGTTCCTCGATGTTCCTCATGTGTTCCTCGGTGTTCCCTCAAGGAACAAGCTTGGAACACCTTGGAACACGTGTTCCGGGTCGTGTTCCTCGATGTTCCTCATGTGTTCCTCGGTGTTCCTCATGTGTTCCTCAAGGAACAAGCTTGGAACACCTTGGAACACGTGTTCCGGGTCGTGTTCCTCGATGTTCCTCATGTTGTGCCTCGTGTTCCTCAAGGAACAAGCTTGGAACACCTTGGAACACGTGTTCCGGGTCGTGTTCCTCGATGTTCCTCATGTGTTCCTCGGTGTTCCTCATGTGTTCCTCAAGGAACAAGCTTGGAACACCTTGGAACACGTGTTCCGGGTCGTGTTCCTCGATGTTCCTCATGTGTTCCTCATGTTTTCCTCAAGGAACAAGCTTGGAACACCTTGGAACACGTGTTCCGGGTCGTGTTCCTCGATGTTCCTCATGTGTTCCTCGGTGTTCCTCATGTGTTCCTCAAGGAACAAGCTTGGAACACCTTGGAACACGTGTTCCGGGTCGTGTCCTCGATGTTCCTCATGTGTTCCTCGTGTTCCTCATGTGTTCCTCAAGGAACAAGCTTGGAACACCTTGGAACACGTGTTCCGGGTCGTGTTCCTCGATGTTCCTCATGTGTTCCTCATGTGTTCCTCAAGGAACAAGCTTGGAACACCTTGGAACACGTGTTCCGGGTCGTGTTCCTCGATGTTCCTCATGTGTTGGCCTCAAGGAACAAGCTTGGAACACCTTGGAACACGTGTTCCGGGTCGTGTTCCTCGATGTTCCTCATGTGTTCCTCGGTGTTCCTCAAGGAACAAGCTTGGAACACCTTGGAACACGTGTTCCGGGTCGTGTTCCTCGATGTTCCTCATGTGTTCCTCGTGTTCCCTCAAGGAACAAGCTTGGAACACCTTGGAACACGTGTTCCGGGTCGTGTTCCTCGATGTTCCTCATGTGTTCCTCGTGTTCCTCAAGGAACAAGCTTGGAACACCTTGGAACACGTGTTCCGGGTCGTGTTCCTCGATGTTCCTCATGTGTTCCTCGGTGTTCCTCATGTGTTCCTCAAGGAACAAGCTTGGAACACCTTGGAACACGTGTTCCGGGTCGTGTTCCTCGATGTTCCTCATGTGTTCCTCGTGTTCCTCAAGGAACAAGCTTGGAACACCTTGGAACACGTGTTCCGGGTCGTGTTCCTCGATGTTCCTCATGTGTTCCTCGGTGTTCCTGCAAGGAACAAGCTTGGAACACCTTGGAACACGTGTTCCGGGTCGTGTTCCTCGATGTTCCTCATGTGTTCCTCGGTGTTCCTCATGTGTTCCTCAAGGAACAAGCTTGGAACACCTTGGAACACGTGTTCCGGGTCGTGTTCCTCGATGTTCCTCATGTGTTCCTCGGTGTTCCTCAAGGAACAAGCTTGGAACACCTTGGAACACGTGTTCCGGGTCGTGTTCCTCGATGTTCCTCATGTGTTCCTCGGTGTTCCTCAGGAACAAGCTTGGAACACCTTGGAACACGTGTTCCGGGTCGTGTTCCTCGATGTTCCTCATGTGTTCCTCGGTGTTCCTCAGGTGTTCCTCAAGGAACAAGCTTGGAACACCTTGGAACACGTGTTCCGGGTCGTGTTCCTCGATGTTCCTCATGTGTTCCTCGGTGTTCCTCATGTGTTCCTCAAGGAACAAGCTTGGAACACCTTGGAACACGTGTTCCGGGTCGTGTTCCTCGATGTTCCTCATGTGTTCCTCGGTGTTCCTCATGTGTTCCTCAAGGAACAAGCTTGGAACACCTTGGAACACGTGTTCCGGGTCGTGTTCCTCGATGTTCCTCATGTGTTCCTCGGTGTTCCTCAAGGAACAAGCTTGGAACACCTTGGAACACGTGTTCCGGGTCGTGTTCCTCGATGTTCCTCATGTGTTCCTCGGTGTTCCTCATGTGTTCCTCAAGGAACAAGCTTGGAACACCTTGGAACACGTGTTCCGGGTCGTGTTCCTCGATGTTCCTCATGTGTTTCCTCGTGTTCCTCAAGGAACAAGCTTGGAACACCTTGGAACACGTGTTCCGGGTCGTGTTCCTCGATGTTCCTCATGTGTTCCTCGGTGTTCCTCAAGGAACAAGCTTGGAACACCTTGGAACACGTGTTCCGGGTCGTGTTCCTCGATGTTCCTCATGTGTTCCTCGGTGTTCCTCAAGGAACAAGCTTGGAACACCTTGGAACACGTGTTCCGGGTCGTGTTCCTCGATGTTCCTCATGTGTTCCTCGGTGTTCCTCAAGGAACAAGCTTGGAACACCTTGGAACACGTGTTCCGGGTCGTGTTCCTCGATGTTCCTCATGTGTTCCTCGGTGTTTCCTCAAGGAACAAGCTTGGAACACCTTGGAACACGTGTTCCGGGTCGTGTTCCTCGATGTTCCTCATGTGTTCCTCGGTGTTCCTCAGGAACAAGCTTGGAACACCTTGGAACACGTGTTCCGGGTCGTGTTCCTCGATGTTCCTCATGTGTTCCTCGTGTTCCTCAAGGAACAAGCTTGGAACACCTTGGAACACGTGTTCCGGGTCGTGTTCCTCGATGTTCCTCATGTGTTCCTCGGTGTTCCTCATGTGTTCCTCAAGGAACAAGCTTGGAACACCTTGGAACACGTGTTCCGGGTCGTGTTCCTCGATGTTCCTCATGTGTTCCTCGGTGTTCCTCAAGGAACAAGCTTGGAACACCTTGGAACACGTGTTCCGGGTCGTGTTCCTCGATGTTCCTCATGTGTTGCGCCGTGTTCCTCAAGGAACAAGCTTGGAACACCTTGGAACACGTGTTCCGGGTCGTGTTCCTCGATGTTCCTCATGTGTTCCTCGGTGTTCCTCATGTGTTCCTCAAGGAACAAGCTTGGAACACCTTGGAACACGTGTTCCGGGTCGTGTTCCTCGATGTTCCTCATGTGTTCCTGCGTGTTCCTCAAGGAACAAGCTTGGAACACCTTGGAACACGTGTTCCGGGTCGTGTTCCTCGATTGTTCCTCGGTGTTCCTCATGTGTTCCTCAAGGAACAAGCTTGGAACACCTTGGAACACGTGTTCCGGGTCGTGTTCCTCGATGTTCCTCATGTGTTCCTCTGTTTCCTCAAGGAACAAGCTTGGAACACCTTGGAACACGTGTTCCGGGTCGTGTTCCTCGATGTTCCTCATGTGTTCTCGGTTTCCTCAAGGAACAAGCTTGGAACACCTTGGAACACGTGTTCCGGGTCGTGTTCCTCGATGTTCCTCAGTGTTCCTCGGTGTTCCTCAAGGAACAAGCTTGGAACACCTTGGAACACGTGTCCGGTCGTGTTCCTCGATGTTCCTCATGTGTCCTCGTGTTCCTCAAGGAACAAGCTTGGAACACCTTGGAACACGTGTTCCGGGTCGTGTTCCTCGATGTTCCTCATGTGTTCCTCGGTGTTCCTCATGTGTTCCTCAAGGAACAAGCTTGGAACACCTTGGAACACGTGTTCCGGTCGGTTCCTCGATGTTCCTCATGTGTTCCTCGGTGTTCCTCATGTGTTCCTCAAGGAACAAGCTTGGAACACCTTGGAACACGTGTTCCGGGTCGTGTTCCTCGATGTTCCTCATGTGTCTCGGTGTTCCTCATGTGTTCCTCAAGGAACAAGCTTGGAACACCTTGGAACACGTGTTCCGGGTCGTGTTCCTCGATGTTCCTCAGTGTTTGGCTCGTGTTCCTCAAGGAACAAGCTTGGAACACCTTGGAACACGTGTTCCGGGTCGTGTTCCTCGATGTTCCTCATGTGTTCCTTGGTGTTCCTCATGTGTTCCTCAAGGAACAAGCTTGGAACACCTTGGAACACGTGTTCCGGGTCGTGTTCCTCGATGTTCCTCATGTGTTCCTCGGTGTTCCTCATGTGTTCCTCAAGGAACAAGCTTGGAACACCTTGGAACACGTGTTCCGGGTCGTGTTCCTCGATGTTCCTCAGGTGTTCTCTGTGTTCCTCAAGGAACAAGCTTGGAACACCTTGGAACACGTGTTCCGGGTCGTGTTCCTCGATGTTCCTCATGGTGTTCCTCGTGTGTTCCTCAAGGAACAAGCTTGGAACACCTTGGAACACGTGTTCCGGGTCGTGTTCCTCGATGTTCCTCATGTGTTCCTCGGTGTTCCTCATGTGTTCCTCAAGGAACAAGCTTGGAACACCTTGGAACACGTGTTCCGGGTCGTGTTCCTCGATGTTCCTCATGTGTTCCTCGGTGTTCCTCATGTGTTCCTCAAGGAACAAGCTTGGAACACCTTGGAACACGTGTTCCGGGTCGTGTTCCTCGATGTTCCTCATGTGTCCTCGGTGTCCTCATGTGTTCCTCAAGGAACAAGCTTGGAACACCTTGGAACACGTGTTCCGGGTCGTGTTCCTCGATGTTCCTCATGTGTTCCTCGGTGTTCCTCATGTGTTCCTCAAGGAACAAGCTTGGAACACCTTGGAACACGTGTTCCGGGTCGTGTTCCTCGATGTCCTCATGTGTTCCTCGGTGTTCCTCATGTGTTCCTCAAGGAACAAGCTTGGAACACCTTGGAACACGTGTTCCGGGTCGTGTTCCTCGATGTTCCTCATGTTCCTCGGTCGCTTTCCATGTTCCTCAAGGAACAAGCTTGGAACACCTTGGAACACGTGTTCCGGGTCGTGTTCCTCGATGTTCCTCATGTGTTCCTGGTGTTCCTCATGTGTTCCTCAAGGAACAAGCTTGGAACACCTTGGAACACGTGTTCCGGGTCGTGTTCCTCGATGTTCCTCATGTGTTCCTCGGTGTTCCTCATGTGTTCCTCAAGGAACAAGCTTGGAACACCTTGGAACACGTGTTCCGGGTCGTGTTCCTCGATGTTCCTCATGTGTTCCTCGGTGTTCCTCATGTGTTCCTCAAGGAACAAGCTTGGAACACCTTGGAACACGTGTTCCGGGTCGTGATTCCTCGATGTTCCTCATGTGTTCCTCAAGGAACAAGCTTGGAACACCTTGGAACACGTGTTCCGGGTCGTGTTCCTCGATGTTCCTCATGTGTTCCTCGGTGTTCGTCATGTGTTCCTCAAGGAACAAGCTTGGAACACCTTGGAACACGTGTTCCGGGTCGTGTTCCTCGATGTTCCTCATGTGTTCCTCGGTGTTCCTCAAGGAACAAGCTTGGAACACCTTGGAACACGTGTTCCGGGTCGTGTTCCTCGATGTTCCTCATGTGTGCCTCGGTGTTCCTCAAGGAACAAGCTTGGAACACCTTGGAACACGTGTTCCGGGTCGTGTTCCTCGATGTTCCTCATGTTCTGTGTTCCTCATGTGTTCCTCAAGGAACAAGCTTGGAACACCTTGGAACACGTGTTCCGGGTCGTGTTCCTCGATGTTCCTCATGTGTGCCTCGGTGTTCCTCAAGGAACAAGCTTGGAACACCTTGGAACACGTGTTCCGGGTCGTGTTCCTCGATGTTCCTCATGTGTTCCTCGGTGTTCCTCATGTGTTCCTCAAGGAACAAGCTTGGAACACCTTGGAACACGTGTTCCGGGTCGTGTTCCTCGATGTTCCTAATGTGTGCCTCGGTGTTCCTCAAGGAACAAGCTTGGAACACCTTGGAACACGTGTTCCGGGTCGTGTTCCTCGATGTTCCTCATGTGTGGCCTCTGTTTCCTCAAGGAACAAGCTTGGAACACCTTGGAACACGTGTTCCGGGTCGTGTTCCTCGATGTTCCTCATGCTGTGCCTCGTGTTCCTCAAGGAACAAGCTTGGAACACCTTGGAACACGTGTTCCGGGTCGTGTTCCTCGATGTCTCTCTGTTCTGTGTCCTCTGTGTTCCTCAAGGAACAAGCTTGGAACACCTTGGAACACGTGTTCCGGGTCGTGTTCCTCGATGTTCCTCATGTGTGCCTCGGTGTTCCTCATGTGTTCCTCAAGGAACAAGCTTGGAACACCTTGGAACACGTGTTCCGGGTCGTGTTCCTCGATGTTCCTCATGTGTTCCTCGGTGTTCCTCATGTGTTCCTCAAGGAACAAGCTTGGAACACCTTGGAACACGTGTTCCGGGTCGTGTTCCTCGATGTTCCTCATGTGTTCTCGTGTCCTCTGTGTTCCTCAAGGAACAAGCTTGGAACACCTTGGAACACGTGTTCCGGGTCGTGTTCCTCGATGTTCCTCATGTGTTCCTCGGTGTTCCTCATGTGTTCCTCAAGGAACAAGCTTGGAACACCTTATTCGGTCGTGTTCCTCGATGTTCCTCATGTGTTCCTCGTGTGTTCCTCATGGAACAAGCTTGGAACACCTTGGAACACGTGTTCGTCGTGGTCTGTGTTCCTCGATGTTCCTCATGTGTCCTCATGTGTTCCTCAAGGAACAAGCTTGGAACACCTTGGAACACGTGTTCCGGGTCGTGTTCCTCGATGTTCCTCATGTGTTCCTCGGTGTTCCTCATGTGTTCCTCAAGGAACAAGCTTGGAACACCTTGGAACACGTGTTCCGGGTCGTGTTCCTCGATGTTCCTCATGTGTTCCTCGGTGTTCCTCATGTGTTCCTCAAGGAACAAGCTTGGAACACCTTGGAACACGTGTTCCGGGTCGTGTTCCTCGATGTTCCTCATGTGTTCCTCGGTGTTCCTCATGTGTTCCTCAAGGAACAAGCTTGGAACACCTTGGAACACGTGTTCCGGGTCGTGTTCCTCGATGTTCCTCATGTGTTCCTCGGTGTTCCTCATGTGTTCCTCAAGGAACAAGCTTGGAACACCTTGGAACACGTGTTCCGGGTCGTGTACCTCGATGTTCCTCATGTGTTCCTCGTGTGTTCCTCAAGGAACAAGCTTGGAACACCTTGGAACACGTGTTCCGGGTCGTGTTCCTCGATGTTCCTCATGTGTTCCTCGGTGTTCCTCATGTGTTCCTCAAGGAACAAGCTTGGAACACCTTG
>NW_019091332.1:0-9055 GCF_002217175.1 Folsomia candida | reverse complement strand
GACGCATTCGTAAGTCACCAGGGAGGTAGGAAGAAATCCATTCGGACGCATCGTAAGTCACCAGGGAGGTAGAAGAAATCCATTCGGACGCATTTCGTAAGTCACCAGGGAGGTAGAAGAAATCCATTCGGACGCATTCGTAAGTCACCAGGGAGGTAGAAGAAATCCATTCGGACGCATTCGTAAGTCACCAGGAGGTTAGAAGAAATCCATTCGGACGCATTCGTAAGTCACCAGGGAGGTAGGAAGAAACCATTCGGACGCATTCGTAAGTCACCAGGGAGGTAGGAGAAACCCATTCGGACGCATTCGTAAGTCACCAGGAGAGTAGGAGAAACCATTCGGACGCATTCGTAAGTCACCAGGGAGGTAGGAGAAACCCATTCGGACGATTCGTAAGTCACCAGGGAGGTAGGAGAAACCCATTCGGACGATTTCGTAAGTCACCAGGGAGGTAGGAGAAAACCCATTCGGACGCATTCGTAAGTCACCAGGGAGTAGGAGAAACCATTCGGACTATCGTAAGTCACCAGGGAGGTAGGAGAAACCCATTCGACGCATTCGTTAAGTCACCAGGGAGGAGGAGAAACCCATTCGGACGCATTCGTAAGTCACCAGGGAGGTAGGAGAAACCCATTCGGACGCATTCGTAAGTCACCAGGGAGGTAGGAGAAACCCATTCGGACGCATTCGTAAGTCACCAGGGAGGTAGGAAGAAATCCATTCGGACGCATTCGTAATCACCAGGGAGGTAGAGAAACCATTCGGACGCATTCGTAAGTCACCAGGGAGGTAGGAGAAAACCCATTCGACGCATTCGTAAGTCACCAGGGAGGTAGAAGACCCTCGGACGCATTCGTAAGTCACCAGGGAGGTAGAAGAAACCCATTCGGACGCATTCGTAAGTCACCAGGGAGGTAGAGAAAACATTCGGACGCATTCGTAAGTCACCAGGAGGTAGGAGAAACCCATTCGGACGCATTCGTAAGTCACCAGGGAGGTAGGAGAAACCCATTCGGACGCATTCGTAAGTCACCAGGGAGGTAGGAGAAACCCATTCGGACGCATTCGTAAGTCACCAGGAGGTAGGAGAAACCCATTCGGACGCATTCGTAAGTCACCAGGGAGGTAGGAGAAACCCATTCGGACGCATTCGTAAGTCACCAGGGAGGTAGGAGAAACCCATTCGGACGCATTCGTAAGTCCCAGGGAGGAGAAACCCATTCGGACGCATTCGTAAGTCACCAGGAGGTAGGAGAAACCCATCGGACGCATTCGTAAGTCACCAGGGAGGTAGGAGAAACCCATTCGGACGCATTCGTAAGTCACCAGGAGGTAGGAGAAACCATTCGGACGCATTCGTAAGTCACCAGGGAGGTAGGAGAAACCCATTCGGACGCATTCGTAAGTCACCAGGGAGGTAGAAGAAATCCATTCGGACGCATTCGTAAGTCACCAGGGAGGTAGAAGAAATCCATTCGGACGCATTCGTAAGTCACCAGGGAGGTAGAAGAAATCCATTCGGACGCATTCGTAAGTCACCAGGGAGGTAGAAGAAATCCATTCGGACGCATTCGTAAGTCACCAGGGAGGTAGAAGAAATCCATTCGGACGCATTCGTAAGTCACCAGGGAGGTAGAAGAAATCCATTCGGACGCATTCGTAAGTCACCGGGAGGTAGAAGAAATCCATTCGGACGCATTCGTAAGTCACCAGGGAGGTAGAAGAAACCATTCGGACGCATTCGTAAGTCACCAGGGAGGTAGAAGAAATCCATTCGGACGCATTCGTAAGTCACCAGGGAGGTAGAAGAAATCCATTCGGACGCATTCGTAAGTCACCAGGGAGGTAGAAGAAATCCATTCGGACGCATTCGTAAGTCACCAGGAGGTAGAAGAAATCCATTCGGACGCATTCGTAAGTCACCAGGGAGGTAGAAGAAATCCATTCGGACGCATTCGTAAGTCACCAGGGAGGTAGAGAATCCATTCGGACGCATTCGTAAGTCACCAGGGAGGTAGAAGAATCCATTCGGACGCATTCGTAAGTCACCAGGGAGGTAGAAGAAATCCATTCGGACGCATTCGTAAGTCACCAGGGAGGTAGAAGAAATCCATTCGGACGCATTCGTAAGTCACCAGGGAGGTAGAAGAAATCCATTCGGACGCATTCGTAAGTCACCAGGAGGTAGAAGAAATCCATTCGGACGCATTCGTAAGTCACCAGGGAGGTAGAAGAAATCCATTCGGACGCATTCGTAAGTCACCAGGGAGGTAGAAGAATCCATTCGGACGCATTCGTAAGTCACCAGGGAGGTAGAGAAATCCATTCGGACGCATTCGTAAGTCACCAGGGAGGTAGAAGAAATCCATTCGGACGCATTCGTAAGTCACCAGGGAGGTAGAAGAAATCCATTCGGACGCATTCGTAAGTCACCAGGGAGGTAGAAGAAATCCATTCGGACGCATTCGTAAGTCACCAGGGAGGTAGAAGAAATCCATTCGGACGCATTCGTAAGTCACCAGGGAGGTAGAAGAAATCCATTCGGACGCATTCGTAAGTCACCAGGGAGGTAGAAGAAATCCATTCGGACGCATTCGTAAGTCACCGGAGGTAGAAGAAATCCATTCGGACGCATTCGTAAGTCACCAGGGAGGTAGAAGAAATCCATTCGGACGCATTCGTAAGTCACCAGGGAGGTAGAAGAAATCCATTCGGACGCATTCGTAAGTCACCAGGGAGGTAGAAGAAATCCATTCGGACGCATTCGTAAGTCACCAGGGAGGTAGAAGAAATCCATTCGGACGCATTCGTAAGTCACCAGGGAGGTAGAAGAAATCATTCGGACGCATTCGTAAGTCACCAGGGAGGTAGAGAAATCCATTCGGACGCATTCGTAAGTCACCAGGGAGGTAGGAGAAACCATTCGGACGCATTCGTAAGTCACCAGGGAGGTAGAGAAACCATTCGGACGCATTCGTAAGTCACCAGGGGGTAGAGAAACCATTCGGACGCATTCGTAAGTCACCAGGGAGGTAGAGAAACCATTCGGACGCATTCGTAAGTCACCAGGGAGGTGAGAAACCATTCGGACGCATTCGTAAGTCACCAGGGAGGTAGAGAAACCATTCGGACGCATTCGTAAGTCACCAGGGAGGTAGGAGAAACCATTCGGACGCATTCGTAAGTCACCAGGGAGGTAGGAGAAACCATTCGGACGCATTCGTAAGTCACCAGGGAGGTAGAGAAACCCATTCGGACGCATTCGTAAGTCACCAGGGAGGTAGGAAGAAACCATTCGGACGCATTCGTAAGTCACCAGGGAGGTAGGAGAAACCATTCGGACGCATTCGTAAGTCACCAGGGAGGTAGAGAAACCCATTCGGACGCATTCGTAAGTCACCAGGGATAGAGAACCATTCGGACGCATTCGTAAGTCACCAGGGAGGTAGGAGAAACCCATTCGGACGCATTCGTAAGTCACCAGGGAGGTAGAAGAAACCATTCGGACGCATTCGTAAGTCACCAGGGAGGTAGGAGAAACCATTCGGACGCATTCGTAAGTCACCAGGAGGTAGGAGAAACCATTCGGACGCATTCGTAAGTCACCAGGGAGGTAGGAGAAACCATTCGGACGCATCGTAAGTCACCAGGGAGGTAGGAGAAACCATTCGGACGCATTCGTAAGTCACCAGGGAGGTAGGAGAAACCCATTCGGACGCATTCGTAAGTCACCAGGGAGGTAGGAGAAACCCATTCGGACGCATTCGTAAGTCACCAGGGAGGTAGAGAAACCATTCGGACGCATTCGTAAGTCACCAGGGAGGTAGAAGAAATCCATTCGGACGCATTCGTAAGTCACCAGGGAGGTAGAAGAAATCCATTCGGACGCATTCGTAAGTCACCAGGGAGGTAGAAGAAATCATTCGGACGCATTCGTAAGTCACCAGGGAGGTAGAGAAACCCATTCGGACGCATTCGTAAGTCACCAGGGAGGTAGAGAAACCATTCGGACGCATTCGTAAGTCACCAGGGAGGTAGAGAAAAATCCATTCGGACGCATTCGTAAGTCACCAGGGAGGTAGAAGAAATCCATTCGGACGCATTCGTAAGTCACCAGGGAGGTAGAGAAATCCATTCGGACGCATTCGTAAGTCACCAGGGAGGTAGAGAAACCATTCGGACGCATTCGTAAGTCACCAGGGAGGTAGAGAAACCATTCGGACGCATTCGTAAGTCACCAGGGAGGTAGAGAAACCCATTCGGACGCATTCGTAAGTCACCAGGGAGGTAGAGAAACCATTCGGACGCATTCGTAAGTCACCAGGGAGGTAGAGAAACCATTCGGACGCATTCGTAAGTCACCAGGGAGGTAGAAGAAATCCATTCGGACGCATTCGTAAGTCACCAGGGAGGTAGAAGAAATCCATTCGGACGCATTCGTAAGTCACCAGGGAGGTAGAGAAATCCATTCGGACGCATTCGTAAGTCACCAGGGAGGTAGAAGAAATCCATTCGGACGCATTCGTAAGTCACCAGGGAGGTAGAGAAATCCATTCGGACGCATTCGTAAGTCACCAGGGAGGTAGAAGAAATCCATTCGGACGCATTCGTAAGTCACCAGGGAGGTAGAAGAAATCCATTCGGACGCATTCGTAAGTCACCAGGGAGGTAGAAGAAATCCATTCGGACGCATTCGTAAGTCACCAGGGAGGTAGAAGAAATCCATTCGGACGCATTCGTAAGTCACCAGGGAGGGTAGAAAGAATCCATTCGGACGCATTCGTAAGTCACCAGGGAGGTAGAAGAGAAATCCATTCGGACGCATTCGTAAGTCACCAGGGAGGTAGAAGAAATCCATTCGGACGCATTCGTAAGTCAACCAGGGAGGTAGAAGAAATCCATTCGGACGCATTCGTAAGTCACCAGGAGTAGAGAATCCATTCGACGATCGTAGTCCCAGGGAGGTAGAAGAAATCCATTCGGACGCATTTCGTAAGTCACCAGGGAGGTAGAAGAAAATCCATTCGGACCGCATTTCGTAAGTCACCAGGGAGGTAGAAGAAATCCATTCGGACGCATTCGTAAGTCACCAGGGAGGTAGAAGAAATCCATTCGGACGCATTCGTAAGTCACCAGGGAGGTAGAAGAAATCCATTCGGACGCATTCGTAAGTCACCCAGGGAGGTAGAAGAAATCCATTCGGACGCATTCGTAAGTCACAAGGGAAGGTAGAAGAAATCCATTCGACGCATTCGTAAGTCACCAGGGAGGTAGAAGAAATCCATTCGGACGCATTCGTAAAGTCACCAGGGAGGGTTAGAAGAAAATCCATTCGGACGCATTCGTAAGTCACCAGGGAGGTAGAAGAAATCCATTCGGACGCATTTCGTAAGTCACCAGGGAGGTAGAAGAAATCCATTCGGACGCATTCGTAAGTCACCAGGGAGGTTAGAAGAAATCCATTCGGACGCATTCGTAAGTCACCAGGGGAGGAGGGGTAGAAAAGAAGAATCCATTCGGACGCATTCGTAAGTCACCAGGGAGGTAGGAGAAACCATTCGGACGCATTCGTAAGTCACCAGGGAGGTAGGAGAAACCCATTCGGACGCATTCGTAAGTCACCAGGGAGGTAGGAGAAACCATTCGGACGCATTCGTAAGTCACCAGGGAGGTAGGAGAAACCCATTCGGACGCATTCGTAAGTCACCAGGGAGGTAGGAGAAACCCATTCGGACGCATTCGTAAGTCACCAGGGAGGTAGAAGAAATCCATTCGGACGCATTCGTAAGTCACCAGGGAGGTAGAAGAAATCCATTCGGACGCATTCGTAAGTCACCAGGGAGGTAGAAGAAATCCATTCGGACGCATTCGTAAGTCACCAGGGAGGTAGAAGAAATCCATTCGGACGCATTCGTAAGTCACCAGGGAGGTAGAAGAAATCCATTCGGACGCATTCGTAAGTCACCAGGGAGGTAGAAGAAATCCATTCGGACGCATTCGTAAGTCACCAGGGAGGTAGAAGAAATCCATTCGGACGCATTCGTAAGTCACCAGGGAGGTAGAAGAAATCCATTCGGACGCATTCGTAAGTCACCAGGGAGGGTAAGAAGAAAATCCATTCGGACGCATTCGTAAGTCACCAGGGAGGTAGAAGAAATTCCATTCGGACGCATTCGTAAGTCACCAGGGAGGTAGAAGAAATCCATTCGGACGCCATTCGTAAGTCACCAGGGAGGTAGAAGAAATCCATTCGGACGCATTCGTAAGTCACCAGGGAGGTAGAAGAAATCCATTCGGACGCATTCGTAAGTCACCAGGGAGGTAGAAAAATCCATTCGGACGCATTCGTAAGTCACCAGGGAGGTAGAAGAAATCCATTCGGACGCATTCGTAAGTCACCAGGGAGGTAGAAGAAATCCATTCGGACGCATTCGTAAGTCACCAGGGAGGTAGAAGAAATCCATTCGGACGCATTCGTAAGTCACCAGGGAGGTAGAAGAAATCCATTCGGACGCATTCGTAAGTCACCAGGGAGGTAAAGAAATCCATTCGGACGCATTCGTAAGTCACCAGGGAGGTAGAAGAAATCCATTCGGACGCATTCGTAAGTCACCAGGGAGGTAGAAGAAATCCATTCGGACGCATTCGTAAGTCACCAGGGAGGTAGAAGAAATCCATTCGGACGCATTCGTAAGTCACCAGGGAGGTAGAAGAAATCCATTCGGACGCATTCGTAAGTCACCAGGGAGGTAGAAGAAATCCATTCGGACGCATTCGTAAGTCACCAGGAGTAGGTAGAAAATCCATTCGGACGCATTCGTAAGTCACCAGGGAGGTAGAGAAATCCATTCGGACGCATTCGTAAGTCACCGGGAGGTAGAAGAAATCCATTCGGACGCATTCGTAAGTCACCAGGGAGGTAGAAGAAATCCATTCGGACGCATTCGTAAGTCACCAGGGAGGTAGAGAAACCATTCGGACGCATTCGTAAGTCACCAGGGAGGTAGAAGAAACCATTCGGACGCATTCGTAAGTCACCAGGGAGGTAGAGAAATCCATTCGGACGCATTCGTAAGTCACCAGGGAGGTAGAGAAATCCATTCGGACGCATTCGTAAGTCACCAGGGAGGTAGAAGAAATCCATTCGGACGCATTCGTAAGTCACCAGGGAGGTAGAGAAATCATTCGGACGCATTCGTAAGTCACCAGGGAGGTAGGAGAAACCCATTCGGACGCATTCGTAAGTCACCAGGGAGGTAGGAGAAACCATTCGGACGCATTCGTAAGTCACCAGGGAGGTAGAGAAACCATTCGGACGCATTCGTAAGTCACCAGGGAGGTAGAAGAAACCATTCGGACGCATTCGTAAGTCACCAGGGAGGTAGGAAGAAACCATTCGGACGCATTCGTAAGTCACCAGGGAGGTAGAGAAACCATTCGGACGCATTCGTAAGTCACCAGGGAGGTAGAGAAACCATTCGGACGCATTCGTAAGTCACCAGGGAGGTAGAGAAACCATTCGGACGCATTCGTAAGTCGGTAGAAGAAATCCAATTCGGACGCATTCGTAAGTCACAGGGAGGTAGGAAGAAATCCATTCGGACGCATTCGTAAGTCACCAGGGAGGTAAAGAAATCCATTCGGACGCATTCGTAAGTCACCCAGGGAGGTAGAAGAAATCCATTCGGACGCATTCGTAAGTCACCAGGGAGGTAGAAGAAATCCATTCGGACGCATCGTAAGTCACCAGGGAGGTAGAAGAAATCCATTCGGACGCATCGTAAGTCACCAGGGCGGTAGAGAAATCCATTCGGACGCATTCGTAAGTCACCAGGGAGGTAGAAGAAATTCCATTCGGACGCATTCGTAGTCACCAGGGAGGTAGAAGAAATCCATTTCGGACGCATTCGTAAGTCACCGGGAGGTAGAAGAAACCATTCGGACGCATTCGTAAGTCACCAGGGAGGTAGAAGAAATCCATTCGGACGGCATTCGTAAAGTCACCAGGGGAGGTAGAAGAATCCATTCGGACGCATTCGTAAGTCACCAGGGGAGGTAGAAGAAAATCCATTCGGACGCATTCGTAAGTCACCAGGGAGGTAGAAGAAATCCATTCGGACGCATTCGTAAGTCACCAGGAGGGACGGTAGAAGAAATCCATTCGGACGCATTCGTAAGTCACCAGGGAGGTAGAAGAAATCCATTCGGACGCATTCGTAAGTCACCAGGGAGGTAGAAGAAATCCATTCGGACGCATTCGTAAGTCACCAGGGAGGTAGAAGAAATCCATTCGGACGCATTCGTAAGTCACCAGGAGGTTAGAAGAAATCCCATTCGGACGCATTCGTAAGTCACCAGGGAGGTAGAAGAAATCCATTCGGACGCAATTCGTAAGTCACCAGGGAGGTAGAAGAAATCCATTCGGACGCATTCGTAAGTCACCAGGGAGGTAGAAGAAATCCATTCGGACGCATTCGTAAGTCACCAGGGAGGTAGAAGAAATCCATTCGGACGCATTCGTAAGTCACCAGGGAGGTAGAAGAAATCCATTCGGACGCATTCGTAAGTCACCAGGGAGGTAGAAGAAATCCATTCGGACGCATTCGTAAGTCACCAGGGAGGTAGAAGAAATCCATTCGGACGCATTCGTAAGTCACCAGGGAGGTAGAAGAAATCCATTCGGACGCATTCGTAAGTCACCAGGGAGGTAGAAGAAATCCATTCGGACGCATTCGTAAGTCACCAGGGAGGTAGAAGAAATCCATTCGGACGCATTCGTAAGTCACCAGGGGTAGAAGAAATCCATTCGGACGCATTCGTAAGTCACCAGGGAGGTAGAAGAAATCCATTCGGACGCATTCGTAAGTCACCAGGGAGGTAGAAGAAATCCATTCGGACGCATTCGTAAGTCACCAGGGAGGTAGAAGAAATCCATTCGGACGCATTCGTAAGTCACCAGGGAGGTAGAAGAAATCCATTCGGACGCATTCGTAAGTCACCAGGGAGGAGTAGAAGAAATCCTCGGACGCTATTCGCTAAGTCATCTCTCTCT
>NW_019091331.1:0-9168 GCF_002217175.1 Folsomia candida | reverse complement strand
AAAAAAAAAAGGAGAGGCCAACTTCACACTAATCATCTCTTCAACAAGGTTTGTTTGGTACAAAGAGTTGGAATTGGTCGCCATGATTTTGCACAAATTTGAAATAGGGATTTTTTGACTGGATTTTTCCACCGCATCGTCCTCCACATCGATAAATTGTAAGCAAACGAGGCACACTTGGTTCGTCATTATCACTAAATGTAGAAAAGAAATGTGACAAATTTACAAATTACAATTTGGCTGATTTTTTTTAAAAATATATGCAACTTCTTTAATAATTAATTAATTAAATACATAAATACCGAGTGAATTGATGGCTGAAAAAAAATCAGAAGACAAATCGTGAATTGCTTAACTTTTCCTTAGTTTTAATTTTCACTTACCATTATTTACAAACTTTTTCAATTTCTGATTTGTAGAGCAGAAGTCTGCACCATTTATTTTTGTCAGCCGGGACCAGTTTTGTACTCAAATTCGTGCCAAGAGAGAAAGCATGTCTCATTTCTTTGTCTCTCCAAGTATGAAAGTATGTACTGTACGTATGTATGTAGCAAATGTATATGCAGCCTTGCATGAGGAGCTCGACTTTCAGACTAATATGGGAATTCCCGATAGCGCCGTGGAAGTTTCTTTCATATCACAAACCAATGAGATTTTTAATCTCTTTGATTATGACTTTAAGAAATTGAACTCACAATGCGACGTGTTGGCGGCTACGAGCAGATATTGATGACCACCGAATATGGTACCAGTACCATATTCGGATCGTTGTATGTTTTATAAATATGTGCTTAGGGGCCGTCCATAAATTACGTAACGCAAAAATCTCGATTTTCTAGACCCCCCCTCCCCCCTTTAACATGTGTAACATAGGCACGATATCATTGGAGCCTTAGACCCTCTCCCCCTCTTGCGTTACGTAATTTATGGACAGCCCCTTATTGACTGGTAACAATGTTCTGTTACATACATACGTGTCTATATAAAAGTCGAAGCAACATGTTTGTGCTTTATCGATTAAACTTAAAATATTCCTGCATCTTATAGCATTCCAGACTGGTATTCTGCCTATAAAATAGTGTGTATCTACTGATCCAGACCCGTACATAGGTTTCGTTGCCACCTAACATATTGTTTATTTGTTTCTCGAAAATCTTTTTTCTAAATATTTTATGTACATTTCAGCGATACTTGCATAAAAGCATATGCATGTGGATATTTACGTTATTCTGTATATTTTACATACAACGCGTCTGTAAATCCATACACAAGTACATTTGGAAAAGAATAATTACGTAATCGATGCTTGTACGTATGCAAATATGAATTTTATGGTAGATGTGGTCATATAAAAAATTTACTAAAAATTCATACCCTCAGATCATAATTCGACCTACACTGGCATTGCAATCAGATTCAAGCAAATATGAGAAATAATTTATTGCTAAATAATGTATTTAACATTTATAAAATTTGTATAGCACAAAACAACATGTAAATAATTATATCATCAGAAGGCAAATCGACAAATCCTTTGTATACGAATAATTGCTTGTTTAGAAAAAGTTCAGTTTTTCCCATCTCATTTTCATACTGGTTTTGCATTCAGTGTTGATCGAGTGACATTTTCCGGAAAAACTTCCTCTGGCAAACAGCACAAGAATAACATTTATCTGAATGTTGTCGCAGATATTGTTCAATCCTGAGCAAGGGGTTACGAAATACGGCGTGACAAAAGTTGCAGGAGCACTCGGATTTTGCATTCTACAAAAATAACGATTAGGACTTTAATATGACCTCGATTAAATAAACTAAGCAATTAAATCAATTGTTGGAATATTGTTGTTTAAATCTGAAATTCCGATTTTTGATAAAAACTGGAATTTAGCAGGGAATCGAACCCACGCTTCCACCGTTTTAATGACTAGCGCTCTAACCACTGAGCTATAGAAACAATTTAAAATAATTTAATATTCTCACCATTCTTGGAGATAGGCACATCTCCAAGTGGGCCACCCACTCAGCCTTAGAAGCAAACTTGCGTCCAGGACAGCCGTACGGACATGAGGCCTGTTCCGGGAAGTGGACTATTTCAGCGGGAAGGTGCATTTCGGACGGGAGAGAAAGTTCTTTCGCACATGTCACAATGTCATCGTCCCTTGATGGCGTTTTAACGCGGGTGAAATTTGATTATGTGATTCTTCATTTTTGTCCAGCTTGGTAGTCTTCTCGAACAATGTGGACATCTATAGTTGCGACGAATCCCTTTAGTTGGAGGCGTAGGTGGCGGCGGTACGTCGGCTGGAGATTTCGCTTACACTTTGGGCATGGGTAACGTCCTTCATCCTTCTTAAGTGTCCTGGATAAAGATTATTTCATTGAATGGACAGAACAGGTAAGACTTGTGATTTGGATTGAAGCAAGTTTTTGCACACACAAATAATATTAGTTTGAAATTAATATAAAAATTGAATTCGTGAAGATTTTTTGCTGATATTAAACTTATAACTAAAATAAATAAATAAATAAATAAATAATAAATTTATTGTAATAATTATTTGTTGTAATAATTTTTTTGATTATTATGTATCACGCAATTTTTTGATTTCATTAATTTGAGTGCCGTTTTTCTGTGATATGTATTTTTTATGTAAATAAATGCACTCTGCATGCAATGACATGCATGCATGTCATTAAGATTATGAATGGAACAATTACATGGACGTTTTACGCCCCTTATTAAATCATATCGGTTTGCCCCTAAGAAACAGTGCATGCAGTAAAAATTTGAATTTAAACGCGAGGCCTTTAGATCTAAAACCTGCAATATTGAAATATTAAACACTTACGGCCGTATTCTTAATACAAAATTTCAACTTGAGTGTGAGTGGCCACTCCCACTCACCATGTTAAAGAATACAAAATGTGAGTGGCCACTCACACTCAGGTTGGAAATTTTGCATTAAGAATACGGCCGTTACCCTTTCCTTTTTGAAGTCCTATTGGCAGATACTAAAACAGATTACATAAAACAGGTGTACGGAGAAAATTAATTATATAATTATGTAGATTAATTTTAATTAACACAATTACTAAACAATTAAGGTATTTAACTAGAAAACTAAATTTAATTGTTTACCCTTGGCTTCATTTTGGCGGAATGCTGGATATTTCTTCTTTTACCATGAAATTTGGAGGTCGTTTTAGTAGACTTTTTGCCAAAAGTGGATTTGCATCAGTTTCCACATCATTCGGTTGGTACTCGAACTCATGTTGATTATTGTATTGGTAATCCTCCCCGTTAAGGTGGACTGGTTCAAATTTTATAGAAACTGGTTCCTCCTCCTCCAATGTATTAAAATCCTTATCAGTATTTGCCAATTCCTCGTCATCCTCTTCTGGAAATTGAATACAAATGTTAATGTTTATACATTAAAAATTTGCCATTAAATTTACACACGTTTCTAATTAAAACCAGGTCAAAACCAGTACCAGAGAAATCGTTCTGTAGTTTATTAAAGAGCGAATTCCTGCTTGAAATTAGGGCATGTAACGAAGCAGCAATATTGAATATTTTCAATTTGGTTCGCCAACTGGGTCATGGAGGAAATTGAGGTGGTACAAGTTTGGCAAGAAAATCGCTGGGTGGCCGCAATGTGAAAAAGTAGTTCCGGCCGAAGAAGAATTTTGCAACAGTATCCATTTCTAGGTCTTTTAGTGGAGTCAAATTCGACCCCTCGGAGGAGCAAAGAAACACAACCTGAGGTTTTCTCGAGGGAGGAATGATTGCCAAGTGCGAATGATAAGAGATCATTATTGACATCTTCCGGTTTATCATTGTCAGAATGTAAATCTGGTAAAATGTGTTCCACCACTACATTTTCCATTCTGATTTGTCTTCTTCCTGTGACGTTCTTTTTGACCTTTAAACAGAAAATGCAATTATAACCAAGTTTCTAGTATTATCTAAATACTTAAAACTAAATATTTACTTAAATTATCTATAGAAATCGGATTCTATAAATTAATAATGAATAAAGTTATAAAATACCTTTTTAAAAATGTAAATAATTCCATTTCAACTTAATTTAAAGCGGTACGTTATGCACTTAAAAATCTCGTTAATTTGTGGCCTTGTTTAAACTTTATATGGAGGATAGAACAGGATGACGAAATTGGTATTGAGTTGCCTGAATATCTATTTATTGAATTATTGCAGAGATTGTTGAAATAAGATTTTAAGCAATGTGATCGGCTGATTTGTTATTAGATAGGTTGCGAGTCTACGTTAACGTGAAAAATTTTCTCCCGTAAACGTTAAATTTTGCCTCCCGCCAATTTTCGGCGGCGCCGGTTGAACTTTACGTTCGTTTATTTACGTTCACGTTATTTTGGACGCTAAATCAACCCATTTAGCGTGCAGTTTACGTACAATATCGTAAAGCTTCTTTTCATACAAATTAAAGAAAACCAACAATAAGCATGAAGTTTTTTTGTTTATTAGTAAATTCTTGTTGACAAATGCATTAAATGTATTACTTGTTTTGACAACACTGCAGTTTCAAACTAGTTGATAATCAGTCAAATTAATTAACTGCAACAAGAAAAATATTCCATGACGAATGTAAACAAACCATTGAAATGAGATTCAAATTTAGCGCACAAGTTTACGCTCACGTTAATTCGCAAGCGTGAAATTCGTGCATTCCGTAAACGTAAACGTTAACGCTAAATTGTACGTTTACG
This sequence comes from Folsomia candida, assembly GCF_002217175.1. Classification (NCBI taxonomy): domain Eukaryota; kingdom Metazoa; phylum Arthropoda; class Collembola; order Entomobryomorpha; family Isotomidae; genus Folsomia; species Folsomia candida. Next base: position 4,422 of record NW_019091331.1, on the reverse strand, counting down.
TTTGCGTTTACGTGAGACCCGAAAACTCGCAATCTATCTAATCTCGCACATTTCTAGCATACTGGTTTTGCTTCGATTTTCTGTCAGGTTGCCACTCTAGCGGAAGCAAACTCGTTTGCTATAATTCAGTAGCAAATCGCTACCAAACCGGTCATATATAGACACGCGCGGTAGCGATTTGGGTGAGTATTTTGCTGTGAGTGTACCTTGTGCTGTGAGTGTACGAATGTAAGTGTAAGCATAAATATTATTTAAGATATATATATACCATCTAATAGTGTTTTTTTCGGCTTCTAACGATTTTCGAGTTATATAGGTTAAAATTTGCGTAAAAATGAGTAGATCAAGAATCCGTAATAAATGGGGGGGGGGGGTGCTCCAGCAGTTTTCGAGATACAAGCCAAAATGTGCGAATTTTTTGCAAATTTTGAGTTTTGTCTCATATTCGTCCAAATTCGGTTTAAATATGACTGGAAATAATTTTAAAAATTATTTTGGGCTAGAATTTGCCCACTGCCTCGATTTCGGACCCCACTTTTCGAATTTGCGGAATTTTGCAAAATAATCGCATTTTGCATATTAGTTTTCCACGATCGAATTATGGATTTCTTTATACAATTTGAGGTTATCCGTAGGTTCTCAAGGTTGAATGGAATCGTTGGAAACAATTTGTTACTTATGTCGAATTTTGTAATCAGCAGCGAAGGTTGCTAATTACGCATCGCCTTGAGAAACAATTAATTCATATAATGATGGGTAACTCGAAATTTTATTAAAAATTTGAAATTTTGTTAATAATTCAAAAAGGTTGTTAATTACGCGTCGCCTTGAAAATTAAAAATTAGTTAGAATTTTCCTGACATACGCTCATCAGATATAGATATTTATAAGTTTGATTAAAAAACACTATTAGATGGTATATATCTACCTTAAAAATTTGAAATATTGTTGAGAATTCAAAATTTTGTTAATAATTCAAAAAGGTTGTTAATTACGCATCGCCTTGTTTATTAAACGATGACATACTGTTGGAATACTTCGGGTCAGTATTTGGTTTCTTATAATTGGTAATTTATACATGCATGCATCAAATTCCAATGAATTAGCACCGTCACACGTTTCCACATTGTTCAATAAAACTCTATTTATGTAGCAATAATTTTGTACAACCCAACTTTTAAGCCATATTTGCGTAAGTTTATAAAATGGATGTAACTAAACTATTTGTTTTTATCATACTGGTGAAATTCAATGCTACAGGAAACCAAATCTACACACTACACAATCAATAGCAATGAGAGGTAGAGATTTTTTGGATTTTTCCTTATACTTTACTGTGGCTACAGTACAGTACAAAAATTAGTACAAATTTCAAAGAGGTAGAGAATTTCAATTATTTTGTACTATAAAAAATTTGATTGTAAAATTCCGCGAAGAGAAATTGAGACAATTCAACTCATGATGAACCAAATAAATTTAATCCAGGCGTCAGGGGAAGGAGAGAATTTTACCCACCACCACTTGATTTCCAGAGTAAAATACAAACTGAGCCCGTGTTTCAATTCGTCTCCTGTAGACTGTAGAATCAGTACAAAAAGCTGATGACGTCATCATCTTGAGTCCACAGTACAGTCTACAGTCGAAGTACAAGTTATCTCTACCTCTCTAATAGCAATAACTGTACCCACAAACCGTTCTTTCTGTTACGTCCTGTTGATTTCATATGCCCTCTTATTTTCAATTAGTTTCCCCTTGGAATATTTACGGAATATAAACTTCAAACTTGTCCTGCCTAAACCTTCCCTCTTTTCGAAATGCAGTTAATTTTTCCCTTAAAATTCATCTGCCTCACACTAACTGTGACACTGGGTCACAACAATTTTACTGTCATCACAACCTCCGAGTTTAAATCTTGTCACGACTGTCCTTGGGTTCGCAGATTTAATAGTGAGCAACTAACCAGCAATAACAAACCTCTACTGCAATTTTCTTGCCGGGCGAATTTTCCATTGATTGGGAATTTCATTATGATGAGGTAACCCCCGTAATATTTGTTTACTGTCACTTTAATCAGTAATAAGTATTACTCGACAGTGACTAAATTAATGTTACTGCACCCCCACGGTAATCATCAGAGTCCGGTTATGTATGTATTTTAAACTTTTTTAATAACAGCCCGATTGAATTGAAACTTTGGGATCTTGTTTGTGGTCGGGCATAGGTCACACGGTCAAAAAAATGTTTTCACATATTTCGAGGTTTTCATACATATAAATATGTTGTAACATATTTCGGCGATTTTGCCAAAAATGTGCATTTTTTGATACACATAAATATGTTTTTACATATTTCGGCGATTTTATGAAAATATATATTTTTTGGCACACATAAATATGTTTTTACATATTTCAGCAATTTTCCAAAAATATATATTCTTTTAGAAAAACCTCAGAAATTCACAATGCATAAATAATTCCGACCATCGTTTGAATAGGACACCAGGTCGTGTGGAAATGCTACACTTTCAAATGTAAAAGCCTTTTTTGGCATTTTTACCGTCAAATAAGTTTAATTTAAAGCAGTTTAACGAGAATCAAAAAAATGTTTTTGTACATATTTTGGCGATTTGATTAAACATTTTACGTACATATTTAGGGTTTTTAAGAACATATTTATCCGCACTCTGGTAATCATGTTCTACATACACGTGTTACCGAGATTGAATTTCTTGCTAACTGCTTCATACATAATAACTGCAACGGATGGCTAAAACATATATGCTACCAAAGAGAATAAACTTTTCACCATTCCGTACTCTATTTACTCGATGATGAGAGTAAATGCAAAAAAAAAACTGTGTAAATTTATTTGCCTTGCAGAACGACCAGGTCGAAGTTCAATTGAGGACAATGGATTATAAAAGGGAAGTTCAATCCTTCACAAATATTTCTAGTTACTCCTATAGAACAAATGTCATTATCCAGTATCCCTATCGACTCCAATTTTTTCCAAACTTTACCTGTTTCTCCACTCAAAAATCATACCAAGCTCACTCGACTTGTGGTCCATGGCACTAACGAGTATTTTGAAATTACTGCCGCCTCAACGTCAAATGGTGATACGTATGCGTACAACTTTTGCAAAACTATTCAAACTTGTGAGTACTAAACGGGTATTCTTATTTTTTTAGATTACTACAAATCACATTTTCCTCAAGATTTCCTGCAGCGTATACATATTTTGCGGTTCGGCTGCAATTCCGCACGAGGATAATATGGGGCCGTGCATACGTTTTTTTGTATGCAAATGCAACCAGACAGGATTTGAATTACCAACTCATTCCTCTTAAACATAATTGTGAAAGTATGCATTGTGTCAGAGTTTATGGCCTTACGAACTACAAGTGGGTGTCGTTGTTTTTTTATTTTTCTTAAAGCAATAGAATATAATTTTTGATCCTTATTTCTAGATAGGCTGCATGTCCATCTTTGATGGTGGTTTTGAACCACCGTGCGGAACCGGTGTTCAAGAAATTTTCTGCTTTGTGAGTATAAACTGTGTACTAGAAATATAAGTAAGTACTGGAGTTTTTTTAATTCTCAGACGTCGGACAACAAAAAATGTGTTGCGTCCAATGATATGAAGCCATTTGTCATTTCATGTCAAAATACTATTCAAAGCGGAGTAGTACAGGCGACATTTGGGTTTTATGGGATTCGAAGTATGGAGCAGTATCTCTGGGATAATTCAACACGTCCCCGAATTTGTATATGTTACTTACCTTGTAATTTTATTAATTCCGTCACCATTATTAAAATTGACTAAAGAACTGCCAGATTTCAGCTTAGACCCTGCCGACCAGGAAATGGTTGACGATATGGTTGAACTGGTCCAACAAAATTATACAAGCGAAACCTTTGTTGGGCAACCTGTGGAATTTCGGTGCAGGGTGACCTCGATCTATTGCGGTTATCCGTTGTGGATAAGTATTACTTATGAAGAAGGAGAAACACTTTATTCGGAACTGCTGTATAATTCCAACAACAACCCCAAACTTGGGACAATTCATAACATCAGTGTGTAATTTCACACAATTAGATTATCCGTATCCGCTTACTGATCTAATGTCCAATTGATCCCACAGCTTCCCCGCACTATCCAGGAAATATTGGATGGTATTACGAAACCCTATACGAATTTGTGGTTCTAAAATCTGGCCAGTTCACAACCAGCTGTCATTGCCCATATTTAATTCATCAGGATGGATTAACGCCACAGAAACTGTGATTGCTCAGGATGGTGAGAAAGTATGTGGTGCAAGTTAGCCGTGGCCGAGATGCAATTTAGCCGTGGCCGTAGCCGATGCAAGTTAGCCGTGGCCGTGGCCGAGATGCAAGTTGGCCGTGGCCGTGGCCGAGCCTA